>NC_056748.1:360932485-360987485 GCF_019279795.1 Protopterus annectens
TGGGTGCTGATCATCATAGAAAAGGAGTACTGCACCCAGTTTGGAGAAATTCCACCCTTCTTTGGCATTTCAAAACCACCAAAAGAGCAGGAAAGCCTCTTACCCCCCTACTCTCTGGGAATTACTTCACTAAGGATCCATTCAGCTGGTCCCACTAGATCAAGAGGGAAAAGGCCTCTACTGAAGAATTTTTCTAGTTCCAAGAAAGGGAGGGTACCTGAAGACCCATCTTGGACTTCTCAAACCTAAACATGTTTCTCAACATCCCAAAGTTCAAAATGCATACATTACAAAAACTACTGCCCATGATCTTCCAAGATGCATTCATGGTTTTTCTAGACCTACAAAACATCTACCTTCATGCCCTCATAGCAGACAGTCACAGAAAATATGTACGATTTGTAGCAATAGGCTCTCACTTTCAGTTCTGTGCTTTACCCATTTGGGCTGTCCAGTGTTCCCAAAGTTTTTACAAAATGCTTAGCTCTTCTGATAGCACATTGCAGATGTCTTGGAGTTCATATTTACCCCTACTTAGACTACTGTCTCACTTGGGGAAAATCCTCAGCAGAGACCCTAGATGCCTTGTAGATCTGCTTTAAGAAAAAGCTACTCCGAATGGAGAGATAAGTCACCAAGCAGAGAGGAGTAGTATTGCTGAAATTGATTTCATCCTCAAGTCTTGGTGAGTACCTTCATGAAGTGGACCCTTTTTTTCACAAAATCTCACCACGACAACACTGATATATAGACTGTATTTATACAGCATATATCATGGACAGAACTAGGTCAACAATTTAAAAATCTGGTTGCACAAGACCCAGGATAAAAAAACTGCCCAATCTTGGTAGGTGCACTGGTGCCAGGACTGGAAAAAAAATGACAGCGTAAAATCCTCAAAATAGGGAAACATTCCTACATTGGGGCCAGGCATAGGGGGAGTATGCCCCCCATTGTAGAAGGAAGTAGCAGTCCACAAAAATCACAAAAACTGATAGGCCAAAGAAGAGCCATAAAGGCGAGAGAGTGGACTATTGAGGATAAGAAAGAAATTGCCTATTGTTACTATACAAAAAGCCCAGAATTTCCAGACACAAGATATACAAAAAGATTGAGAGAAATTAGATGAAAGAAAAATACTTCCACAAGAAAAACTGTCAGATGCTCCAAATAAAAAGTTGTGTTCATTAATACAATAGATTTGTGAAAAACACTATATAGGCCAAGAAACTTTGATCTGCTTGGAAAAAGAACCATCTGAGGAAGTGCGAAAATATAAACAACAAAACGCAGAGATTTTCGAAAAGTATAAAAAAGAAATATAGGCATGGGAATGAGAGATTTGATATGGTGCAATATTTTTACAAAGGCAAAAGCCAAATTGATCAGTATAAAGAAGGTAGCCCTAAAGATACTTGAAGAGAAATACTGGTATAGGCATCCAGATATGGAACATTTCACAATAAAAAATATCACAGAGGGAATGTAGAAAAGAAGATTAGTAAAGTAGACGTTACAAAATAGAAGTTGGTTATGAAGTCCCTGCAAAGTGAAGGATTTGGTGTAGAAGGTGTAACACAGATTACATCACAGCATGATGGAACGAGTCCCCAAAGTAAGGAGAAACAGCAAGACCAGGAGACATCTGAAGAAGAAATAGACATGGGAAAGAAAAAGAGATTTAATAAGGTGTAATATCTATGCAAAGGAGAAAGCAAAACTAATCAAAACAAAAAGAGCAGCAGCTAAGATATTTGAAGAGAAATACAGACAGAGGAATCCAGACATGGAAAACTTTACAATACAAAAAAAGAAGTCAAAGGAAAAGTAGAAAAGGAGATTAGTAATGGAGAAGTTAAAGAAATAGAAACTGAGGTTGTGGAGTACCTGCACAGTGAAGGATTCAGTGTAGAAAATCTAATTCAGAAAGCACCACAACAGGATAGAGCAATGGACGTCTAAATTAAGGGGAAACCAGTGGAACGGGAAGCAATTGGTCAGGTGCCACATGAAGATATTTTGGAGCCTTCCACAGGAAAACAGTATAAACGGTCACTAAAAGCTGGAGAGCAAAGGAAAGAACAGGAAACTGTGGAAACTGACAGTCAACATTTAGGAGTGATAGGCCAATGAGTTCCCATATGACACAGCAATGGATGGCACAGGATGAAGTTGAAGAGAATGTGCCACAGGAAGATGGTATAGAACTTTCTATAAAATGCCCGCAGGAAGTGGTAAACAGAAAATGTTCCTTTAGTTTATTAGAAAATGAGCTAAGAGAAGAGTTGCTTGATTCAATAGTGATAGATAAACATATTAAGATCAATAAAAGAAATAGAATGCAGAAGATCAATAAAACCCAAAAAGTCAGAAGTTTGATAAAACAAATGACACAGTAATTAGGACTGTCCATAGAGATCCATGTGATATATCAGGGCGGCCACGGTGGTGCAGTGGTTAGCATTGTCGCCTCACAGCAAGAGGTTCTCTGGTTCGATCCTCGGCTGGGGTGCCTTCTGTGCGGAGTCTGCATTTCCTCCCTGTGGTCGCGTGGGTTTCCTCCCACATCCCAAAGGCATGCTGCAGGTGGATTGGACACTCTAAACTGACTCTAGGTGTGAGTGTGTGTGCCTTCTGTGGAAGGTTGGGCGGCAACTCGACACTGTAAAACTCCACTGCCAGTCATGAGCGGACAGGTGATCCGCTGTGGCGACCCCTAACCGGGAAAAGCCGAAAGAAGAAGAAAAACAGGATACATTACTGTGCAGCTAAATTATAATTGATACAGTTCTACCACAAGAACACAGGATAGTGAGGGAAAGGAAGGGGAGAAATTGAATACCATCATGGAAGTATCGAATAGAGAAAACTATAAAGCAGTTAAGACAAGAAGTGTTACTGTTATATAGAAGAGGGAACAGATCAACAAAAATACTTTGAAAGATAGACGTGATGAAAGCAATGCACAGTGTTAGAATAGATCAGGATCTGTCATGCACTATTGCAAGTAAACTAAAAATCTCAGCACAGGTGGAAAAACTTGGAAGATATGCAGATAAATACACAGGAAAAGTACAAAATAAGCAATTTATTGATGACCCAAAAAGGTTTTATAGAGAATTGGGAAACAAGGTAAAAGGAATTGAAAGACCACCAAAAAAATAGATATATTTTGGAGAAGTATTTATGAAAATCCTGTGGAACATAAAGATGTTAAATGGATAGAAGTAAAAGAATAAGAAGTTTAAAGGTACATGATATGAAATGGGATGAAGTAACTGCAACAAAGTTAAGAAAAGCCTCTAACTGGAAAACCTCATGTTCAGATGCAGTATTTATGAAAATCCTGTGGAACAGAACAAAGATGCTAAATGTATAGAAGAAGTAAAAGAAAGAATAAGAAGTTTAAAGGTACAGGATATGAAATGGGATGAAGTAACAGCCAGAGAGATTGAAACAAAGTTAAGAAAAGCCTCTAATTGGAAAGCCCCAGGTCCAAATGCAGTACCTAACATCTGGTTAAAAGTATTAACATCTTTGCATGAAGATTTAGCCATGAGTAAGAACTATTTATATTTGCACTCCCGAACAGACAGCAACCTGGCTAACAGAAAAATAATGCTCCTATTTAAGAGTGAACATGAAAGCTACCCTAAAAATTATAGCCCAGTAACGTGCCTTCTGACGACACAAACTATTGCACTGGAATTGATGCCAACAGAATTTATAGTAATTTAGAAGAAAACTCAATTACAGCAATAAAACAAAAGGGCATTAAAAGAAAGTCATATGGAACAAGGGATCATTTGTTAAAGTCATAGTGGAGAACTGCAAAAAGGGGAAGAATCTAAGTATGGCATGGATTGACTACAGAAAAGCATTTGTTAGTATCCCACATTCATGGATAAAAGAGTGCTTAAAAATGTATAAGGTAACCCTACACTGATCAACTGCATTACAGTGACCATGAAACGGTGGCAGACCATTTTGCAATTAAGCCATGATAAAGGACAAATTATTATTCCAGGGATAAAAATTCAAAGGGGGATATTCCAGGGTGACCATCTATCACCACTGTTGTTCTGTCTTGTCCCTAACCCATTAAGCTGTCTACTTAACAGCTTTAGACCATGGCTATAATTTGGCTCCTAGAAAACAGTATAAAGACTTATCTTCTCTTTGTTGATGATTTTAAAACGGTATAGCTCTTCGGAGGAACTGAAAGCGCAACTGCAAGTTGTCAAAACTTTTTCTGATATAAGAATGTCATTTGGTGTTGATAAATGTGCGAAAGCAACTTTTAAAGCAGGAAAACTGCAGCACCAAGAAAACGCCAATTTGGGACAAGAATGTAATATAAAGGAACTTGAGCAAAAGGGAGTGTATAAATATTTGGGAATTGATGAAGGATCAACAATAAAACATGAACAAATGCGAATAAAACTTAGTAAGGGCTACTTTAGAAGACTTAAATTAATCCTAAAAACAGCTTTGACATGTAGGAGCAAAATTCAAGCTATAAACCTAATTTGCTCTTCCTGTCCTAACTTACAGTTTGAGTGACTGACTGGCCCCAAAACGTGTTGGATAGATTAGACAGGAAAACAAGAAGAATACTTCATGCTGGCCAAATGATTTATAAAAATCAGTGCATTCCAAGAGTATTTTTTCCCTGTTCCAAAGGAGGTATGGGCCTCCTTGAAATTGATTACATGTATAGATCTCCAGTCGTGGGACTGCACACATGTCTGCTGACCTCACAAGACCCAGACGTAGTGAAAGTTTTGAAACATGAGGAGAATAAATCTAACATGACTTCCCTGATTAGTCTAGCAGAAGCATATCAGTGTCGAACAGGAATGGAAATGAAACCAGAAGTAGATGTAAATTAGGCAGCAACTGAATATGCCAAAAAACAAATGAAAGAATATAATGTGAAGGACCAGATGAGAAGGCAAGAAATGTGGAAAATGCATAAATATAGTTGCAAGTATAGAAAACTTCTGGAAGAACCTCATGTTGATCAGGATCGAATGCAGGAATGGTTAAGGAGAGGCGAATTCAAACTAAGAGATGAAAGGTTAATATTGGCAGCCAAAGATAGTGGGGTAAGTACTTGTTGGTTTACAAAGTATGTTGAATATGTGGGAGAAACAAACAAATGTAGGTTTTGTAAAACAGAATTGGAAACAGTTGCCCACCTTTTTGCTGATTGTGACATACTAATGGCAGAAGGACTGTGTACTGAAAGGCATAATAATATGACAAGGCTGTTGCACTGGGGATTGTGTAAAATATTATGGTACTGAAGTGGCCGAAAAACAATGGAAACATTGGCCACAAAGCATCATAGAAAATGATGGTCTGTATCACATCGGATCACCCATTACCAACAGTTCAAAAGATAGATGCTAGAAAACCGGATATAGTGGTCCATGAAAAGAAGAAAAAAGTGACATTGATCATGGAAATCACCACACCCCGTGACTACAGTGTTTTGCGTACAGAGAGAGAGAGAGAGAGAGAAAGTTATAAATTATCAGGATTTGCAGGCAGAAACAAGAGCAATGTGAAAGAAAGATACCCAGACAGTTCCAATAGTAACAGGAGCAACGGGTCTTGTATAAAAGAATCTACAATGATATTTAGATATGCTACCAGTACATGTAACTCCATACGAATTGCAGGAGTCATTACTGGGCACATTGCAGGTGCTGCAAAGAGCACTTTGGCTGACATCAAAGATTGAAACTATTGATTTCATGAACTTTAATTGTATTTTGACTTAGGAATGGAGTCCATTCCCATCATGGTATTAGAAACTCAAAAGCCTTGGAGAAATTAACAAAGGTCGGTCTCACCTTAAATCTTCAAAACTCCCAAACTCTTCCTCAAAAAAGGATCCTCTTTCTAGGAGCCTCTTCATAGCCTTGGTCCAGCAGAAAGCCTTCCTTCCCCAGGACAAGATAGCTTTCCTGACTGGTTACCTGATCAGCCTGCTTGTAAAACAACACACCCTAGCAATGGAATTCCGGAAAGTACTGGGGTACATGGAATCCTGCATTCTCATAATCCTACTTGCAAAGTTACACATGAGAAAACCTCAGTAGTTCCTGAAAAATGTTTGGGAACAGGATTCACAACTTCTGGAACCCCTACTGTCTCTCCTTCTGTGCCTGAAAAATGAATGCCTATAGTGGAAGAACCGCATACAGAGGAATTCCAGGGCAAATTTCTCTTTACCAGAAGTAGACAAGACCATCCTCACAGACTGTTCTGATATAGTTTGAGGGGTCCATTTAGCTTCCCTGAAAGTGTAGAGTTTCTAAACACCTCAGCATAGAAAATTGCATATAAATCAGAAGCTGCTGCTAGCAATCTACCTGGCCATAAAGGCTTTTCAGCAGAACTTAAGCCCAGGGACCCTTCAGATCTGGACAGACAACACCTCAGTGCTGTTGTACATAAACAAGCAAGGGGGAACACTGTCCTAGCCACTGTGCAGCCTTTCAAGGAAAATGTGGATGTTGGCTCAAGAAATAGGGCTAAGCCTCCTAGCTTCCTACATTTTCAGTCAAAACAGTACTCTAGCAGATTTTCTAAGCAGGGTCTTCTGTACCCCAACGGGTCTACTTCAAATGAGCGAAAGCTGACAGTATCAAATCCAAAATTATCAAGACTAGTTTGTCGAAACTGCAACGATAATCTGGGATTCGATGATATGAGCTTTCGCTCATTTGAAGTAGACCCACCCCAACAAATAGATGTTGAACAGAGAGGCCATCCTGGACGTAAGTCTACAGTTGGGGGAGGGTTCCCTCAAAAGACCTGTTCGCCTCTCACCAGAACAAACTACAGAAGTTATGCTCCAGAACTCAACAGACAAGGAATTGGAAAATAGATGCTTTCTCTTTCGCATGGACAAACTGGTTCCTGTATGCATTCCCACCAATCCCCAGGGTTCTTGTAAAAGTCAGGGTGGACAACCCCAGCAAGATGCTACTGGCCCCCATCTGGCTGAGGCAATACTGGTTCTGCTTTCTTTTGACCCTCGGTAAGTAGGGATTCTGCACTCTACCACAGGAAGTAGATCTCAACCAGACCAAGGGAATCATTTTCAATCCTCACCTAGCCATGCTCAGGTTAACAGCCTGGAGGATTGGGTTTTGACACTAAGGAATGCCTCCTATTCAAAGGATGCGCTTTCCATTTGAAAGGAAGCAAGGAAACCCAGTGTCAGAAAATCACACTGGGCAAAATGGAAGAGATTTTTCCATCTGGTGTCACACCAAGAACACCAACCCTTCTCATGCAGACATCAGTTCAGTTTTGCAGTACTTGCCGGGCCTGTTTAGACAAGGAATTTAATACTTCAGCGTTAAAGTACATGCACTTGCCATATCAGCTTGCCTGCACAGTGCTCTACCTCTACCTATCTTCTTGCACCCACACATGAAAGTTTTCCTTAAAGGGGTAATTCACTTGAGACAACCCAGAAGAAACTCTGTTCCTGACTGGGATGTAAATTAATGTGTTGGACAAAGTAACCTTGCCCCACTTTGTAGCTGCTGCCACTGCCCCTTTAAAGATGGTCACTTGGAAGAACACTTTTCTTGTAGCTGTCACATCAGCAGGGAGGATTTCAGAGCTATGCGCCCTTATATGTAAAGAACCTTTCATGGTCTTTCACAGGGATAGGGTAACCCTAAAGAACAAACCCATCCTTTATGGCGAAGGTGTTGTCAGAACTTACCCTTAACCAGGCTATCCACCTGCCATTCTTCCAAAATCCACCGAACAGGACAGAGCAAGTCCTTTTTTCTTCAGATGTGTACAGGCACATCAGGTACTATCTAGAAAGGACCAAACCCCCTAATGGAGCATAGCAATTACTGGTGGCTTTCACTGTGGGGTATACAAGGCAGGCGCGTCTCCAAACAGTTTCAAAAGCGATAGCAAGTTGCATTAAGTCTGTTACTCACATAATGAAAAAGATCTACCTGGGCATATTAAACCCCACTCCACAAGACAGGGCATCCTAGAGGCAGCCACATGGAACTTCATGCACATCTTTACAAAACACTACAGTCTAAGCAATGTCTCTGGGGCTAGAGCAGGTTTCACCACTACCATGCTATGAAACCTTATTTCCTATGATCATACAGATGACATACCACCACCAAGGCCTTCGACACCATTCCCCACTCTGCAGTCATAGATAAATTACTAAGCTGGGCATAAATCCCTACGTCACTTGATGGGTTAACTAGCTTACTGACAGAATCCACACTGTAAAAGTAGCCAACTCCAAATCTAGCTCCAGACAAGTGACAAGTGGAGTACCTCAGGGTTCAGTCCTGGGACCGCTCTTGTTTGGCATCTACTTCTCTGAAGTACAGGCCAACACTAAGGAACTCTGGCTAACAAAGTTTGCAGATGACTGCAAACTGGGAGCCGTTATTGAATCCCCAAATTATGTGGATAGTCTACAAAAAGGCCTGACAGACACAGTTGCTTGGTACCAGAGCCATGGGCTCAAGCTCAATGCCAAGAAATATATAGTTATCCCCTTTGGGGGAAAAAACATGTACCTGTGAATTACCACATAGGTGGCAATACACTAAACACCGAAAGTGTGATAAGAGACTTAGGGACACAGGTGGATAGTGGTCTCACCTTCGATAACCAGATCACCACAACAGTCAGGAAATTATTTTGTGTGGCACACCTCATCATTAAGGGCTTTTCATCCAGAAAAAAGGAGGTCATTGTCCCACTGTGCTCATCCCTCATTAGACCCATTATAGAATACAGTGCCCCGTTTGCTATGTACCTCTCAAGACATCTGCAACAACTGGAAAGGCTGCAGAAATACCACACTAAAAGAATCACAGGCCTAAAGCAGATGCCCTATGCTGACCGTCTAAAAAAGCTCCACCTATACTCTGTCGCATATTGTCTACTCAGAGGCGATCTCTGCTTAGCATACAAGGTCATGTCAAACCCAGAGCTGTTGGACATGCTACACTTAAAGAAATCCCAATCCCTCAGAGACAAAAGCTCCAGGGATCTAAACCTTGTCATCACAGTTAACAAAACATGCTGGAGGGATAGGTTCCTGACCCAGAGACTCCCCAGACTCTGGAATAGACTTGCCCATACATGTCAAGCAGAGCACCTCTTTGGCCCTCTTCAAAAGGAACCTTGATGATTGGATGGGAGATAGGCAATTCACCCCAGGGCTCACGTCAGTCGCCCTGCTAGACAGGAGTCCAGGGAAGTAAATACTGTGGGAAGAAATGGCCAGAGAATTGTTATGGCTAGGCTTGTATATGCCCTAGGGCTGATAGCCTAGTACCAACCTATGAACCTGTTAGCTTTGGGAGTCCTCCTAAGAATCAGTACTACAGCATTGACTGTGAAGAACATAGTATAGCTGGGGTCCCACTTACCATGGTTGTAGCTATTTGAGGAGATCAATGTTGCAGTACATACTCCCACCCTCCAATCCCTCTTATCTGTTGACCACTTTTTCCCCCTTGCTAAGGTAAGAGTTCTCTGCAGGTAGTCCTTTTGTAAGAGTTCTCTGCAGGTAGTCCTTTTATCTCCATCATTCCTGTCTGCCCCTCCTTTGTTTTTCCTCCTTTTCACTCATACTCAGGCAACTGTGGAGGTTGTGCTGCCCTGTGGCATCAGACTGTTTGTTCACTGCTAAAAAAAAACAGAAGATGGCACCAATGGACACCCTTCTTGTATCCTGAAATACAGACATCGGTCGTCAGATGTCCTTCTGTTAGGGATGATGCAGTGTGTGTGGAAATCAGGCCAGTCATGGGCTTCTGCATGGCAGGAAGACCCAAGAATTAGTACTGTAATATAGATCTGCTTGAAGATGTACAATTGTGGTAAGTAGGACACAATTATACTTTTGTTTTTTCAGCAATTTATTCTTCATGTTTTGGGACTTGCAACACCCAGAAAAGATGAAGCCCATCCTAGACCAGTCAAGGCTGAAAACCTACCTCAAGGTGTCAGAATTCAGAGTATTGACATCACAAGCTCTCTTACCAGTCTTATTTTCTCAGTCTCTGATGTAACCTAGATTTAAAGGATGTCTAGTTCATAAAACTATTCACAGAGTCCTTAAATGTTTTCTGAGATACAAAGCAGGGAGTGCCCTCTGTCAGTTTACCTTTTTATCAGCTACTGCACTCAAGATATGTACAAAGTGCCTTGTTCCAGTAATTGATTTTTTTCTTGAATCAGGGACATTCAGATTTAGTCTTGCTTGGAATACTGCCTCATCCATGCACCATCACAAGAATATGGCTCTACAATTGACTGTAGCATCTTTTCAAAACCATAGGATTTTATTTCAACATCCCCAAGTCAAATCCCACCCATTCCAAAATAGCAGTGTTCCTAAGAGCCTTACTGGCCTCCTGCAAACAGAGAGGCTACATCCCTCAGGACAAAATGTAATTTCTTGGCCAATACTTTCAAACCGTGAAACCAAAAAGTGTGGTCAAGGCCAGAGAAGTCTTAAGGGCACTGGAATTTGTGGCCTCTCCAATCCTAATGTATGCACATGAGTAAGCTCAAGTGGCACCTAAGAAACACATGGAGTCAACATTCTCAGTCCCAGGAGGAGACAACCTTGTTAAAATGGGAATCCAGTCAGGTCTGACAGAATCCGGAAGAATTCTTCAGAGTGGGCCCACACAGACCCCCTAACCGCAGATGCTTCCAACATAAAGCAGAGTGCCCACACAGGAGTTCTCAGAATAGAGGATGTATGAGAGTCATCTCAAATAAAGAAAAATATAAATATGAAAAAAGTGGTGGGCTTTATTAGGGCACCGAAAGCTTTCAAACCCTTCAGGAGAAAAAGGATCTTGCAAGTGACAACAGGCACCAATTGTGGTGATCAGCAAGCAAAGGGGGACTCAGTCTAGGATGGGCTTCTCTCTCTCTTGTGCAGGTAGGCCATGATTATCTTGTAGATGGCCTTTCAGTTCCAGATAACCCTAAGGGCAGTCTGCTTCCCATCCCAATTTAACATTATAGATGACCAACTAAGCAGATCTACTGCAAATCCCCATGAGTGGATGTTACACAGGGTTGTTTTCCTTCAGGCAAATTAGAGGTGTTTGCCCGTCTAAGCAACAAACAGATGATGACATTCTGTTATAGAGCAAAGGACAAAGAAGCTTGAACAGTCGATACCGTCTCCAAATGGACAGTTGCTTTCTATGTGTATTCCTTCTGATCTCCCTTCTCTCCAGGGTGATCCACAGAGTAAGTGAGGAGAGGAGCCAAAGATGTTTTTGATAGCACCCTTTTGGCCAAGACAGCATTGCTTCTCCTTCTAATCCAGATGTCCAGGGATTAAACTTGCCATGCTGCTTTTACAGTTGGCCTTCCTGTCTCAAGACAAGGGACCCAGATAAAGCCAAACCTAAAAATTGTACAACTCACTGCCTGCATAATCTAACCCGGCTGCTGTTTAGGCACCGGTTCACCAAGGACTTGCTGACCATTATTAAGGAGGACAGAAACCTGCCAAAAGGAGAGGGGAGGTTTTCTATTAGGTGCCACAGAAAGCATCAGTACCATCTTATGGCACTGGTATCATTGATTCTGCAATATTTAAGGGAGCATTTCATTTCAGGCCAGCTGTATGCCTCTGTGAATGTACATGTCTCTGCCATTTCAGCCTACAGTGACTATGGGATCCCCTTCCATCTTTGTTTATCTTTTAAACACTTCAAGAGGATCTGTGTTTGAGATTGCCTCCGTAGGGAATTTTCTCCATCAGACTTGAATTATATCCTGGAAAAGCAGATAAAGTCCTACTGCTGGAAAAGTACTACCACCATTTATCTCAGCTAGAAGGATCTCAGAAATACAAGCTGTTATGTGTAGACAACCTTGTCTTCTCTTCCATAAGATCAAAGTTGGTCTTAGAACCAACCCCTATTATTTTTTAAATGCCTTTATTGAATTATCACAAGACACAGGCAAACTTAAATGTATATAAAATTAATCAAACCATATTAAGTTTACATTTACAAACGTAATTCATATCTGTTGTGTTATATAGCATATAAGCTAAGCAACATTACATAAATTATTCAATTCCTGACTTCTCTTAAACCCCATTCTTCCTGCAAACATTTTTGCATATATTGTTCCCACAATTTACATTTTTTTTCTGTGTAACTTTCTCCTGCCCTTGTATAATGATCCCACTTCCTGTTCTGTTCTATCTGTTATAATATTCACTACACTTCAGTTGTGGTTGGTTTAGATTTTAATTTCCATTGTTTACTAATTGCTTTTTTTGGACGCCACCAGAATTAAACTTAATAAGGCCTTACTATGTATAGGCAATTCAGATCCTGTATCCCAACTCAAAAAATAATTTTCTTAGTTACTCTCATTTGATCACCAAGTATTCCTAACTTAATACTCGGTTAGGAATTTTTAAAGTCTGTCGGCTTATTACACTCCCAGAACATATACTATGCTCCCAGTTACCACTTTCTTCCCCATCACACCTTCAACATTTGCCATCTACTTGAGGAAAAATTCTTTAGAGTCCACAAAATCCCAAATTGTCTAGATTTTGTTGAATATTTGGAAACTATAAATCTTATCATAATGACCTAAACAATTTTACATATTCAATTCCTTTAAACAAGATGCATCTTTATTAAACCATAACTTACTACATAGGCAGTCATACATTTATATAAATGAAAACAAACCACACCGACAGAATCCTAGTTGCAAGCATTTTACATCACAAACCATACTGGCACACACTCCCAGTAGCAAACATTGTACATCACTTTTAATCTACCGAATTTTTCTCACTCAATTGCATAGCTCGTTTAAGTCCTACTGCTTTTTAAACCTCATTTCTCCCTTGAATGTATTGTTCTCACAATTCCCATTTTCTTCCTACGTAGTTTGCTCCTACCCTTTCTGAAAATCTCAATTCCAGGTGTTTATCTCTGTTACTGGATCTACTTCACATAATTGAACATTCAAATGTTTGACTTTCATATGGCCAAGACCATATAATCGAACATTTGAATGTTCGAAAATGTTAGAAAAAAAATTAAAAAAAAAAAAAAAGACCCCCCCCTGCACCCCCCACACCCACCACTATTTAAATATACCAACTCCAAGATTGCACTACATTGCGGTAAAGGGAAATCTTCCCATTCTGCGCTCTTTGAAGATCCCCATTCAGACTGTTCGAACTTTTAAAAGTTCGATCATATGGTCTCGGCAATATGAAACTCAAGCTTTTAAAAGTTTGACCATCTAAAGGGGACCCCTATTACTGTATTTACTATACTTCCAGTATAGTTGGTTTAGATTTTGATTTCCAGTTTCTAGTAATTACCTTTTTGGCAGCCACCATTGTTAGAACACAGTAAGGCCTTACCATGTCTAGGCAATTCCGATTCTGTGTCATAGCTCAGAAGAATCGTCTTCCTCATCAGACCAATCTACCCCACCCAGCATCTCCGACAGTGCATCCCACAGGAAATTCTTAAAGTCCACCAACTAATAACATTCCCAGAAAATATGTTCCCAATTACCTCTTTTTCCCCTTCACACATCCAACATTTCCTGCCTGTGGAAAATTTCGCTGGAGTGTACTTGGGGTACAAAAATATCTATGTAAACATTTCCAGGCAAAAATCCTAAAACTTCTAGATTCTGTTGTATATTTAGGAGGCATACATATGTCCTCCCATTGTTTTTTTTTTTGTAAATTGCTTATCCAGTCTCTCTTCCCAGTCCTTTCTAAATTCCTCTCATTGATTCTTATAGTTATCATGCAGTATCTTGTATGCTGTACTAATTATTCTTTTTTTAATGGCAGCTTCATTTCTAGATTCTGTTAAAAACTCTACCAGTCTTGGTCTTTCATTTAGAACCCCCCCCCCCCCTATTTCTTTCTCTCTGCCTGTACTCTGAAATCAATCCCTGATAGGGAAGGCAATCTCTAACCTGCAGTCCTATTAAATTCTTGCCGTCCTCCCATTCTATCTTTCCCTCACTAGTTATTTGCTCCCAATTCCTTGGTTCCTTTGTCAGTTTTCTCCAATAAATTCCAGCCACCTCTTGCCTATTGTCTGTATCCCTAATTGCAGTCATCTCTTATAGGCAGAATCTCCTTTCACCATTCCCATGTTGGTTTACTTCTTGGAATACTTTCTAGTACTTTATAGATATTCTGTATGATTATTGTTAATGTTCATCGTGTTACCCTGCTGCAGTCATCACACTTGGGTTATCCTGTCGTCAGGCGGTACCGCAGTCGGACGGAATTCCAAAGTCTTGGTCCGGCGTCAGTTGCTGTCGCCTCTTCCCTGACGTCAGTGCGCCAGGGGTATATATAATGCAACCGACACCATTTTCTTCAGTCTTTCTTGCTGCGCTGTGCCCGAAGCAGAAGCAGTTCGCAAGTGCCGGTCGGCCGACTCCTAAGATTTTCGAATTCGAATTTCAGACCGAAGTCTTCTATAAAGGTAAGTACCCCGTTGGGGAACCTTTTCTTGCCTCAGACCGATGTCAGAAAAAGTTAACAATTGTATTTCTTGTGGGAAGCAAATACCTCATAAGGATTTTCATTCTTATTGCATACCTTGCCTAGGCCCAGACCACAACTTCACTTCTTGCCAGTTTTGTGCTAGGTTTAATAAGCGTACTATTAAAAGATGCTTTGATTTCGCACGACACTACTTCGGTAAGAAATTTAACTACACCATGCTGTCGGAGCAACCGACTACCGGCGTGCACAAAAAACGCAGGGATAAGGACAGACAGCCCAGGCCTAAGCCAGATTCCGAGGCCTCGGCCGATCCGGTCTCTGGTCCTCAGTGAGGCTCTGACTACCGCAGATCTGGAACCCGAGACCACTACGGAAATTTTGACGGAATGTACCAGGCTGACGCAGCCTTTTACTTCAGGCCCTTCTGACAACTTTGCTACAAAAGACATCGGTACTACAGGAACGCCATTGGTTTCTGAAGGCGTTTTCAGACCGACGACTATCACCATTAAAATGTTTTCTAAGTCGAAGTCTCCTTTTAAATATAAAAGGACTGCACTTCAGTCTCCTGTTCAAGGCCCCATGCCTAAGAAACAGATGCTCAAAATGGCTGAAGATTTAATTTCTTTAATCAGGGGTTCCCAGCCCCCTCCTGACAAAAGGCCTAGACAAGAGGAAGATTATGCATCCTCTGAGCAAATGTCCATTTCTTCAGACTTCTCTGAGGACCAAGACTACTCCTTCTCTCCTTATGAAGATTCTTATGCTGAGGACTCTATTCCCTCAGCTTCTCCTCCTGAAGACTACTCCTTTGGGGAAACTTTACACACTATGAGGGAACATTTTCACTGGGTAGGTCAGGACTACTCTGATTCAAAGAAAAGGCTCAGAGTTTCTTTTACTCCCCCAACACAGACCACTTGCCATCCCACCAGTTTTCGACATTGTGGATGATGTCTACTTAGAATCCAGTTTCAACACAGACTTTTTGCCTCCTGCTCTGGCTAAGCCTGACAGATACTATAGAGTGCCTGATTCCCACAAATTTCTTTACAAAAGCCCTGTAGCTGTCCCAGAGACTATCTCACAGGGTCTCAAGAGGGCTAAGGCTTCTATGGCTAAAAATCCAGTACCTTCTGAGAGGGATTCCAGAGCACTAGACAGGTGAGGGAAAAAGGTTTACACCTCAGCCACACTAGCTATGAGGGCACTGAATTGTCAATTTCACATGCTTAAGTATCAGCAATTTCTAATCTCTCAGTTAAAGCAAAGAATAACCTCTCTCCCTCAACAATCTGAATTGAAAGAAGTGCAGGATCTGTTGCACGCCACTGAGCAGGTGGGCAAACATACCTTACAATGTGGGTTTGATTCTTTGAAGGCCTCCTGCAGAGCAGCTGTCACTGGGTCTGTTATACGTAGGCATGCTTGGTTAAAGGAACAAACTCTGCCTGATCATGTTAAAGCAAAACTACTAGATGCTCCCTTACAGCAAGATGTTCTTTTTGGAGTTAAAGCAGAAGAAGTTTTAAAGAAAATGGAAGATAAGGCAAAATCTATGCAGTCAAGGATTTCCTACAAGTACAACCCCCTCGCTTCAGCAGAAACTGGCCAACAAAAAATTGGTCCTTTCCAGCCACTGACAGACCACAGAGGGGTAAATACAGACACCCAAGAGGCAGAGGACAACCACAAGCCCAGTATAAACCTCGCCAATGGGGCTCTACAACACAGAAGGGAGGAGAAGACAGGTCTAAAACCACCAGAAGGCAAACTCAATGACGTGCACCTCATCTGGCCAAGCAATACTCTCTTGGCAGCCCCCTTGGGGGGAAAACTCGCACTTTTTGCAGACAACTGGCACATTGTCACAAAGGACAAATGGGTCCTAGACATAATTTTACGAGGATACAGATTCCACTTTCACACCTTGCCAATGAAAAGAGGAATGCCAAACCTGCCACAAAATCAATGGGCAGAGGCACAAAAGCAAATTGCTCTCATGGACATGAGAGCCATTCAACTGGTACCTACTCGAGAGCAAGGCCAAGGATTTTATTCAAGACTCTTTCTAGTGCCCAGAAAGGACAATGCCTGGAGACCAATTCTGGACCTTTCAATTCTAAACACTTGCTTACAAGTACCCAAATTCAAGATGCTAACACTACAGCAGCTACTTCCCATGTTGGGCAAGGATGCATGGCTAGTAACGTTGGACCTCAAGGAGGCATACCTGCATGTCCCTATCAGACAAAGTTGCAGAAGATACCTCCGTTTCATTGCAGGTTCAACCCATTACCAATTCTCTGCACTGCCCTTTGGCTTATCTACTGCGCCCAGAGTTTTCACAAAATGCCTGGCACCAGTAATTGCATACTGCAGACAAAGAGAAATTCAAATATATCCATACCTGGACGACTGCCTCATCCAAGCAGAAAGCAAAGACATTCTCTTACATCATCTGGCCTTTGTAAAGCATCTACTAAACTGCCTGGGGTACACAGTAAATGAAAAGAAGTCAAAACTAGTACCCTCACAAAAAATGACATTCCTGGGTGCCAGCTTGAATACAACGGCCCAGAAGGCTTATCTTACGCCAGACAAGCAACTACAACTGACTCAATATTTCAAGACAATGGCAACAAAGACCCAATTAACTGCAAGAAAAATTCTGCAGGCTTTGGGCTTCATGGCATCTTGCATGCTAATAATACCATTTGCAAAGCTGCATATGAGGAAATTACAGTGGTACCTAAAAAGCGTATGGTCTCAACACAGCCACAGCTTGGACACAATGATATCTCTCATTCCCTGCCTACAACAGGAATTTCTATGGTGGTCACAGGCATGCCACCTCAACAAGGGTCAGCCTTTCACCTTGCCCCCAGCCAGGCAAACTATCACAACAGATGCTTCAGACTACGCCTGGGGGGCACACATGGCAGGACAATGCATTCAAGGCCTATGGACTGCAGATCAAAGAAATCTGCACATAAATCAAAAAGAGATGCTAGCTATACAGAAAGCTCTGACAGCCTTCAAGGATCTATCACATCCAGGGCAACTTGCAATAAAGACGGACAACACCACAGTAATGTGGTACATAAACAAACAAGGGGGTACACATTCTTACCCTCTAAGCAGGCAAGCAATGACCTTATGGAACACAGCTCTGGCCTACCAAGTCCAGTTGCAAGCTCAATTCCTGCCAGGACAGAAGAACACATTGGCAGACGACCTCAGCAGAAACATCAAGGATCCCCACGAGTGTAAACTAGATCCACAAATATTTGCAATGATAACTCAAAAATGGGGCCTTCCAGACATAGACCTGTTTGCCAGTCCTCAAAACTATCAACTGACAAAATTTTGTACAAGGACATTTCACCATCAAGCTTGGAAAGTGGACGCTCTCTCCTTCAGTTGGAAAAACCTGACAGTATATGCCTTCCCTCCATTGCCTCTCCTCACAAAGGTTCTTTTGAAAGTCAAAAAGGAGAGACCACGACTGATTCTCATAGCCCCAGACTGGCCATGCCAGCACTGGTATCCGCTATTGAAAAATATGGCCCTCAGCCCACCATGGATATTGCCTCAAATCCCCCATTTGCTCACACAACAAAACAATCAGATTCTTCACAGCCAGCTCAAAACTTTAAATCTGGCTGCATGGGAAATCATCTAAACATCCAACCAGCACCTCTTTCACAAGCAGTTCTGGATGTTATTCTGGAAGCCAGGAGGCCAAGCACCAGGAAGGCTTATTCGGACAAATGGAAAAGGTTTTGTGCCTGGAACCAAGCTAAAGGCCAAGACACAATTCAGCCTCACATGCCTCACATTCTACAGTATTTAGCTGAGATGTTGCACAAAGGACTTTCCTTTTCCTCAATTAAAATCCACGCTTCGGCTGTTTCAGCTCACTACAACATGGATCCACCTTTATTTTCACATCCTCTTCTAAGGCAGTTCCTCAGAGGGGAAAAAAACATTAGACCACCCAGGAGAGCTATGGGACCTCAATTTTGTTCTGGAAAAACTAACGCTACCTCACTTTGAACCAGCTTTCTCTGCAGACCTACAGTTCCTATCATGGAAGACTGCCCTGCTCCTAGCAATAACTTCAGCTAGAAGAGTCTCAGAGCTACAGGCACTAATGGCAGTGGAACCTTTCTTCATTTTTCATCAAGACAGAGTTTCTCTACGAACTAATCCTTCATTTATGCCTAAGGTGGTTTCCAGTGTAGCTTTAAATCAAACCATCCACTTACCCACCTTCTTCCCCAATCCACAGAACAAAGGTGAGAGACTCCTGCATTCCTTGGACATTCACAGGCAGCTTTGTTACTATTTGGACAAAACTAAGGCTTTCAGAAAATCTGACCAGCTCTTTGTATCCTATGCTACAACTTCTCAATGGAAGGCTATATCAAAGCAAACTATTTCTAAATGGATAGGTCATTGCATACGTTTCTGCTATACCCATCATGGGAAACCAGTTCCTGCTACCATTAGATCCCACTCTACCAGGACAACAGCTACCTCTACAGCCTTTCTCAGGGGGGGTTCCAACCAAGGAAATTTTAGAAGCTGCAACTTGGAGTTCAGTACACACCTTTACCAAACACTATCACTTACCTCTTTACTCAAAGTCCAGGGTGGGCTTCGCCACTGCAGTTCTGCAGGGCCTTATAGCCTCCACTAACCCTCTATGATACCTCCCCCCTACCTTAGCTTTGGGATTCTACCCAAGTGTGATGACTGCAGCAGGGTAACACGATGAACATAGTACAGTTTTGTACCTACCATAAATGTAGATGTTAGAGTGTTCACCCTGCTGCAGTCCAGGTTACCCCCCCCTCCATCCCCTCTGATCTACTGGCTAAATCTCTGCTATGCCTTACTGATGTATTTGCTTATAGCTGAAGGGATTTTGTGTTTGTGCTGTGGTTACTCCTTTTGGTACTATTTTCTGACCACCTTTTTGGGGGCACCTGACATCTGGGGCAAGAAAAACTGAAGAAAATGGCATTGGTTGCATTATATATACCCCTGGCGCACTGACGTCAGGGAAGAGGTGACAGCAACCGACGCCGGACCAAGACTTTGGAATTCCGGCCGACTGCGGGACCGCCTGACGACAGGATAACCCAAGTGTGATGACTGCAGCAGGGTGAACACTCGAACATCTACATTTATGGTAGGTACAAAACTGTACTTTCTCCTTAAAGGCCTGCATCCAAAATCCCAGTTTCTCCTTGTTTCTTGAGACCCCCCCTCCATTTCATCATCACTTTCCACTTTGAATTATACTTTTCTGCTTGTGCTATGCATAGGAGTCTTAACTGTGTGGCTCTGAAATACCCTTTCAAATTGGGTAATACTGGAAGAATCAGCTTCTCCCACTTGACTGTTGCCATTTTCACCTCCCAGGTAAAGTCCTTCAGCTCTTTATTAATTGCTACTCACAAATTTTCTTCTGGTTGATAAAAATATGCTTGACTTATGTACAAGACTAAAGGGACTAAAAACATTTTAACTGTTTTTATCTTACTTTCCATGTATGTCTTTTTCTGTTTTTGTCAGGTATAAAATATCTGCAAATAAAGAGCCAGCTTTTCTTGACTGACATACCAATTATATCCTTCAATTTCTGAGTCCCTTATTTTCTTTGCCAGTGGTACCAAATGTAATGCAAATAATAAAGCAGAAAGAGGACACTACTGCCTGGTTCCTCTGCTCAAGCAGAAATTATCAGAGAGGACCCCACCCACTTTAATTATTGCCTCTGATCCCTTGTATATCCTCCTGATCAATTTTTTTCAGGAAATGCAAATGGTTCCATTGCCGTGCTCATAAAGTCCCAGCTTACTCTGTCAATTGCTTTCTCTGTGTCAAAACCCACCATCAACAATGGTATTCTCTTACATTCTGCTTCCTTCTGGATCATCAGTGTTCTGTTAATGGTGTCAAATGTTTGCCTACCTCCACAAAAACCACATTGTTCCATGTCTATCAGTTTTGGCATTACATTACTTTATAATCCTGGTTTAGGATTGAAATGGGCCTGTATGAAGCTGGATCTCATGGACCTTTACCCTCTAAGTATTATAGCTACCACTGCTTTCTTACAAAATGGTGGTACTTCTCCCCCCCTTAAGATACTGTTAAACAAAACCTTCCAGAGCTTTATCAGTTTTTTTCCTTTTAGCTTCCAAACTTCCACAGGAATACCATCTATTCCTGGGGACGTTCCTGTAGAATGGTTATACATCACAGTTTTTATCTCATTTCCTCCTATCCTAACCATTTGTAATTGAGCCTCATCTACCTCTAACCTTGCCATATTTTAATTCTTCCATAAACATTTCCGTTTGTATCTTTTTTTGCTTTTCATATTTCACTGCTTTATAGAGACGGTCATAAAACTGCGGTGGTGGTGCTGTGGTAGTGTTGTCGCCTCACAGATGTTGCCCGCTCGATTCTCAGTTAGAGGGTCTTCTGTGTGCCAACATGCGTGAATGGGCATTCCTTCATTGAAGGTTGGCCCAGCAAGCCAGTACGTAAAAACGTACTGCCAATCATTAGCGGACCAGAGTTCCGCTGTGGCAACCCCTAACCAGGAAAAGCCGAAAGACCCAAACAATAGAGACTCATAGAATTTCCAAAATATTTCTAATACCACTACAAGATCTCTTGTTGTTATAGGCACCCTAAGTCTGGTGACAGCCCCTTCTACTTTTTGTTGTCCGAGTCATTGTGCTGCATTTTTGTGCTCTACTGTTTAAAAAAAAAAAAAACAGTTGATTAACAGCAATCTTTCTAAGCTCGTGCATATTGTTGAGGTAATCCCTTATTTTCTGCCTAGCATTCTGCAGTTGATCCTCTTGTTCTGTGAGAACCCCCCCCCCATTCTGCCATACTTCAACATTTGTCAGTCCCTCTAAATAATTATTGTTACTTCTTAATCATAGTTCCCTTTCTTTTATTTCCACCCTATTTTTATCCCACTAACTAGCTATATTATCAGAAGAAATTTCTATCTCCTCTAACAGCTCCTGAATAATCTACACTACCCATTCCTTGAATTCTTCTCTTTTCAACAGATAGGTGGGAAAGTGCCAGTGTCTCATTTTTATTTCACTACCTGTTGCTTTTATTGTAGCTATTATTGGTGCATGATCTGAAATACTTGTAGTGTATCAAGACCTTCAGTTAAATGCACATGTTCCTGTGAAATGTAAATTCTTTCTAGCCTAGCCCAATCTTTATATATTGGAGAATAATATGTAAATTCACTCTGAACCCCTGTTACTGAATTCACATCTTCCATGCCAAATATTTTCATATATTTCTTCAAAAAGCTACCCTCCTTTCTTATATTTTTCCCTTCTGACCTCCCCAGACACATCTTTACTGCTGCAAATCAAATTTCAGTCCCAATCTATACGTAATATTCCTTGGAGAAAACTGATTATATCTTCCAGAATTTCTTAAGCTCCATTATAGCAGTTTTAGGTGGATTGTAAGTACATGCCAGTGTAATCCTCTTCCCTTACCAGTAGCCCCTTAGCACTACAAATCTGCCATTATTATCTTTATGTTCTTCTATCATTATTGGAGCTCCCCTTGCAGTTAATAGAAGTACACCTCTTTTTCTTTGTCCAGGTATTCCACTGAATAACCTTCCTGAAAACCTTTCTTTATCAAATTCACATGTTCATTTTTTTCTAAGTGTATCTCCTGTAACATAGCTATTTGCACTCTACCTTTTTAATATAGTTGTATTTATCTCTCAGGACATTTACATGTAAAAGACATTAATGAAAACATCATTGTATTCAAAAGTTATTAATCTCACCTTTTATGTATAACACCTTTTTTGTTAAAAGTCTAGTTCTAGCTTTTGTGTTACATGCATACACTGTTTGGCAGGTTGAACTTTTATACAGTTGTTTCTTGTCATATCCATTTGAGCCTATGTCACATCTTATAAAACTTTGTTTTATTGAAAGCCCTCAAAAATACTCCCCTAAAATCTATTAACTTAATGTTAACACACAATAATATGTACACCTTCGAATATTGAAGTTTTACCCTCCTAATATGAACAGAATCCCTAAACTGACGGCCATACTCACTGATTTGAGTTGACCTAAAAGAAAGGTTATCCATGCTAACACACATGGTTGTAGCCTGTGCTGTACTAAGTTCTGATTGGTTTTGTCTTATCTTTATAGATCTCCCAGCTGGGAAAACTGAATGCTTTCAGAGAACATTATCTACCTGGGAAAACACCTGAATGCCTTCAGAGAACACTATCTCCTAGCCATTTTTCCCCAGCCAGTCACTCTCCACTGGACTGCAGCCAGTGTCTTTTAATGAGAACTAGGAGGCCAGTTTCTCTTCATCAGATGTTTTCCATGAAAACACGAAGACCAGCTGCAGAATTTACTGAGCGTACACATTTTTGCTAGAAAAAAGGCTCATAATATTCAATGTTCTTTTTCATTTACTTGCTCTCTCTTAAAACTGGTTAGTATAACAATCCAAGTCATTCCCTTATGCAACAATGAGAAAAAGCATGTTCATTTTTCTTTTATCATGGTTTGTAATCATGCTTTTTTCACATTACAGTGCCTTCATTTCTTAAAACTGATCAAGAAGAGAGAGTGAAGAAGGGAGAAAGAAAAAAAAAACAGCAGCACCTGTTTAGAATCCCCATTACACTTAAAACTAACTGAAAAAAACTTTTTTTATAGCATGTAAAGAAAACCACATGCCATAAAATTGGTACTGTTTAAGAAAAAAAATCTTTACTTGCAGTCAACTTTCTCCCTCATCTTCCTCTTCCCAAAGCACTTTTCCAAACTGTAATGATTTGAAGTAGAGCATATGCTTTAGAGTCCCCCACAAGTCCAACAAATTCTGAAAAAGTCTAATATTTCCAGATTTTCTTGTTCTGCCATATTTCACAAATGTAACTGTTGCATTGTAATCCCATATTAAGTTATTGGGTTTATTCCTGTTCATCTCCAAAATCTTGCCTCTGCTTCATTTTCAACGTATTTTCAATTCTTCTAGTCTACTGTTATGTTCCCTTCCTTCTCTCAAACATTTTCTGTTGAAAAATTTGAAAAGGTTTTATAGGTACAGTTCCTCTGTTGTGTTTATTACCAGAAGAACAAGAAGCCTAATCTCCTGTTTCCCAGCTTAAGTTTTGTTGGACAAACTTTTGTATTTCCTCCTTAGCATGTACTTCATCAAAAATGATTTTGCCCCTCCAGGGAAGAATACCTTGAAGTCAGCTGACTACAGTACTTTTAATCTTACACCTGCATCTTGACATTCCCTGAATAGTAGAATAAATTTGTTCTTCTTCTGTTTGGTGTACAATGAGTAATCATTCTCCACAAACACTCTGCTGTCTCCCACCTTTAGAACTTTGTCCTTCTGCCACAGTTTGGTAGGATTGCATCTTCACTATTACAGGTCTAGGTTGCTTTCTTACAGCCATGTTAGAAGCATGTACTCTATGTGCACTTTCAACTAACAACTGCTGTAGAATACCAGTCCAGTTACTTATTTGTGCTTTCATAAAAGTAAGCAGTGTGTTCCTTCCAGCTTCTCTGGTATAGCTGAAAACCTCGGGTTTTCCCTGTGTGCTCTTTCCTCTAATTCAGTTTTTTTTTGAAACATCTCTTCCTGAGCAGTATCATATTCAGCATCCTTTTTCTTCATTTCAACCTGATTTTAGCAGCTTTATCATCTCATCTGAGTATTTGTTTAAAGTGTCTTCCATTTTTCCAGCCTTTTGTTGTGTGTGTTGATATAGTCCATCAGTGTTTTGTTTTTTAACCAGGTCTGTATGCAGGTGTCTTATATCTTCCTGTAAGTTATTAAAGTCATGTCTGAAGGTTGCATTGCTTTTTGCTGAACAGCTGCAGAACTTTCCCCAGTCAGTGTTTCTTCCTTACTTTTATGTAGCTGATTTTTTTCCAGGTCTTCTGTATTTCTTTATTCCTGGTATCCAGGCAGTGCACTTACTAGCTTGTTACTGAAATTTACCCATAAACGCAAGTCTACTGGCCTTCTCTGCTGAGTTCCTGTTTTCACACTGGGAGTGCTAGAAATAAGTTGTTACTCAATGTGCAGCCATCTTGTAAGTCACATCCACACAGTCTTATATCTCCTCTGAGCCAGTTGAGATAGTGGCTAATACTAATGTTATTAGAAAGGTGCAAAGAGCTGATACTAGTGCTAGACACACAAAAAAATGAAGTAGCTGTCCCTTTAAACATCAGTAATTTTCCTACACTTCCGATTCCACTGAAATAGCAGAGGGCTCTTAGGTGCAAACTCTCTCAGAGCAGAGGGAGAGTGAAGAAGACACTGTCAGTAGAAAATTAGCATGAGTCGATGCAAGGACAGACGAGAGGCCTCCATTGGGATCACTAGTTCACAATATTTCGTCAGTTGTTTTAACTTCCTCACAACTAAATTTGTTAAATAAGGGCTTATCATTCATACCCTCAATATGAACAGAGTTTAGTGATGCAGTGCCAGGTGAGCAGAATGAGTGAAATAAGTTTAAAAATTGAGCGTTCTTAATCCACGTTGGTAGAAGTGTTCATAAAGGTATGTGAGAATGATTTGCAAAGTATTGTGTTAGGAGCTAATAAAGGGGATTTTGCAATTTGAATATAGATGATTATGAATAAAATACTAAATCAATTGTGTGTTAATAAGAATATACATATTCACCCCACTGATAAAAGCGGAGTGATTGTAGTAATGGATACAAGTTCTTACATTGAATCTGTGTGCAGACATCTTTCTGACTCTAAATATTTATCATCAGATAATAATGGAAGTAGAGTTTGATTCAGAAGGTATATAATGAGCTTTATGATTTATTAATGATGGGTCTGTTGACCTGTTAGTTATACATGTATTTTAACATTGACAAACCAGTGATTCCAATAGTGCATGGTCTCTTGAGCATACACATTCCACTGAACCACCAATGAGACCTAATGTTGCAGGGCAGGAATGGTTAACTGAGCCGTTCTCCATTTATTTGGCGGACAAATTGAAATCTGTTTTGGTTAATGCACATGCAGTCTTGAAGGACACTGAGGACTTTTTAGTAAGTTTATATGACTGTATTAGCACTTTAACTGATACTACAGATTTGATTTTAGTCACAATAGATGTGTGCACATTGTTTACTATAATACAAAATGAGTATGGTTTAGATGCTGTTAGAGCTTTTCTAACAGAGTATTGTTTTTTTCTAGCAATCAAATTACCCTAATTTGTGCTCTTTTAGCTTTGGTACTTGAATACAGTGTTTTTATATTCAATGATGATTTTTTTTACAACACTTGTGTGTAGCTATGGGCACAACATGTGCCAATAGCTACGATAGCATTTTGGGAAAATAAGTATGTTTTGATGAATGAGGTACAAAAAGAACATATAATTTATTATAAAAGATTCATAGATGTATTTTTATTATGGAAGGGTAGTGAAAAACAATTGAATAACTTTGTTATAAGTTTAAATATAAGCACGAGATGTTCTGTAGTCCTATCTCACCTTCATTCTTACATATGAGATCGGTGCCGATCCTCGGCTCTGACTCTGCCTATTTACAAGCTGGAAGTCTTCTAGTTAGCTCATGGCTAGGTAGGTATCCCATGGTGCACTAGTACAATCCCCAGATCTCGTTAGCTGCATCGACGAGTTTGGTTGTGCTTCTCTTTGGCTCTGGCTAAGTTTTGCATTTATTCAAATTTTATTCTAAATTCTTTGGACTGTTTTAGTCAAAACTGTTATCATTGTTAGTCATAGTTAGCGTAGTTTTATATTTAGAATAGTTAGTCTTTCTAATTGCGCGTTTGTGTGCAATCTCTTGGTACTTTGGCCTTTTGGCCTCATAGCATTGGTATCCTGTGTGCTATTTTTTGGGTTTATTAATAGAGTTAGTATTTGTAGGTGCCTTTGCGCTCAGTTAGATTGTGTGTTTTTATTAGGCATAAGTCAAAGTTTTTTGGTGGATTCCTGCTTGTTAAATTGTTACCGTTGTTAACAGAATGAGGTTCTGTTTCCTTGCTTAGTTTACACTTTATTCCTGTTTGAGTGTGTGACTTCTCTGCTTATTGTAACTTTCACTAGTTCTGTTTTAGTTAGAAGACCTAGTTTTTCCATTTCTTTCCTGCCTGTGCTAGGCCCATTTAAGTTGAAGGACCTAGTCCTTGTGGTGTCTTTATCTTTCCTGTAGGGCTAGGCCCATTTAAATTAGAGGACCTAGTCCTCTTCCCTTGTGTGTATATATATGTGTGTGTGTGTGTGTGTGTGTGTGTGTGTGTGTGTGTGTGTGTGTGTGTGTGCTCCTCTCTGTGAGAATGTCTAAAGAAAGTAGGACCATAAGCCATCTGGCTTTAAGAAATGTATTAAATGCTCACAGAAGATGTCCATAGCGGATGGCCACAGTAACTGCGTTTACTGTTTGGGAGCCATCCATTTACAGGAAAGTTGCCTATTTTGCCACTCTTTCAGTGCTAGGGTGCTGCAAGAAAGAAAAAAATAAGCGCATCCTAAAAGGTCTTCTTAAACCGTCCTTTGAGGAAGATCTGGCTAGCTCTTCCTCCTCTTCTAGATATCAGGGATCTAAAAAGGAAAAGTCGAAGTCCTCTAAGAGGTCCTCCCTGGCACCGGCTGGTGCCTCGGAGCCACCTCTTAAAGTCACTATATCGGAAAGGTCCACTGCCTCATCGGCTCCACATAGCTCGGTGCCGATTGAGAGCAGTACTGTGGTTACAGGGTTGGCCCCAAGTAGCTTGGAGCCGACTGCTGAGAGTATCTCTCGGAGCCGGTCTATGGATCCTCTACCAGTCTCCCCTATATTGAAGTCTCCGATAATGCAGAGATCCCGCTCTCCTACTCTGTCCTCCAGGTCTTCCAGGAGTTTATTGGAAGAAGATGTGGAGAGGGTAGTGCTGAAACTTTTGAAGTCATCTGCTTTACCTAAATTATTGTTGGCTCTGACCCAGTCAGTTCCAGAGCTACTTGAGTCTGTTAAACCCCCTTCGGTCATTCCTCTTCCGAGCTAAGCTGGTCTTTCGGAGCCGGCATGTTTGGTGCCACTGGTGGAACCCTCAGCTCCAGCTCTCCCTGTGGATGTTTCAGAGCAGAGTTCCGCTCCGACACACTCGGTGCCGTCCTTGGTGTCTAAGAGCTGAAGCTCCCCGATCGGCCCCGACAGGGATGCCTGGAACCAAACCTCTTTGGTTCCAAGTCTTCCTCTCGCCGTGTTGGCGAGGGTGAGTTTGGATCCTATGTCTGTCTTGGAGCCGATAGCTCTGGCACCGACGGCATCCTCAGTCTCCTCAGAGCTGGGGAGGTCTTCGGAGCCAGAGAGGTCGGCATTCGAGATGATGAGTGTGCTGTCCCGATCGTCATCTCCTACCAGGGGTACCAACACTCATACCTCTAAGGCACCAACTTCTGTCTCAGCTCCTACTTTCTCCGTGGAGAGCAGAGTCCCTCAGCCTCGGGAGCCACTGGCCGGTGGCCCCCATTCTTCTGAGACCGCCCCTGAATATCTTTCCAAGGAGCCCCCATGGAAGAGGACATGGAAGAGGAAGCATGTAGACTCCCAGGATGAGTCTCTGACCTGTGATACTGGCCTTGAGGAGTCAGAAGGGTCCCCCAAGTCGTCCTCTGATGATGTCTCCTTTGTAGACATCCTGGAAATCCTTTAACAGAGGTGCAGCTGGCCACTGTCATCCCTTCTGATGAGGAGTCAGTGTACCTAAAGGCTTTTGGGTCTCAACCTTCGGCCTCTTGGGTGTCTCCACCCTTTGATGAACTGATGGAGCTAGTTAGTCGAAAGGTGTGGGATACTCCTGATGCCATGGAGCCAGTCACCAGGAGACCGAATAAGTTTCTTTCTGAACCCCCAGAAAAGGATTTTTTGTCTAAAGTGTTCCTGTAGATGCCATGGTGGCGGCGGCCACTAAGAAGGAGCTAGCTGAGATGACTTCTGTCCATCTGCCGAATAAGACAGATACCGGAAGCGTATTTTCTCTTCAGTGGCATTTACCCTTAGATTGCTGAACTACCTGACTCACTTCATGAGGCTTCAGAGAGATGATCTTAAAGAATTAGGAGACTCTCTACAAGGTACATGCACTGATGGAGTCCCTGACAAAGTGTCTGCCCAGTTGTCCACCTTGAACTCTATCATTAACTCGTTCATGCGGCTTATTCCGTATGCAGCCAATGGAGCGAATAGAACAGTGGGTTCTGGAATTTCCCTAAGGCGTCATTCCTGGATGCGTTTGTGTAACTTTGTGGAACCGTTCATCTATCTTTACCAACGCCCCCTTCAACGGTTCTTCATTGTTTGGATCCAAGGTAAAGGACACTCACCCTGTACGAGCAAGAAGGAAAAACACTCTCTGCCAAGGGAGTACGTTTTACTGTTCCCTCTAGACCATATCCTAAGGGTCAGAGGGGCAGTAAAATGTGGTTCAAGAAGTCCCTGAGGTTTTTCCAGGATGCACAGGGTGACTCCTCCTTCAGAGGCAGAGGAGGAGGAGGAAATGATAGACATTGCCCTAGAGGCAGGGGCAGTCCGCAAAACCAGGGAGGTCACGATTACTTTTGGGGCCAGCCTTACCAGCGCTTCTGATGTGGGGCCCAACTGTGCTTCTCTGGCACTGGTCGGGGGTCGCATTTCTTTGTGTCCAGAAGCCTGGCTGGGTATCATTCAAGACAAGTGGGCACAAAGAATTATTACCAGAGGTTATGACATACCCTTTTCTCTTCCACCCAGTGTCCCCAAAAGGATCCCGGATGTTCCACCCAATCAATGGGATTAGGCAGCTGTGGAGGTCAGCAAGTTGCTGTCAAAAAGAATCATCCAAACCGTCCCAGCAGACCAAATAGGATCCAGAACTTACTCCAGATTCTTTTTAGTGCCAAAACGTACAGGGGACTGGAGGCCCATCTTGGACCTCAGCAGATTAAACAAATCAGTAAAGAAGGACAAGTTCCGGATGGTGACATTGCAGTCTATACTCCCATATTAGGGAAAGACAATTGGATGTGCTCAATAGATCTCCAAGACGCCTGCTACCACATAAAAATGGACAGGGCATTAAGGAGTCATCTACGCTTCCAGCTGGGAGTCAGTCATTACCAGTTCGTGTTCTGCCCTTTGGTCTCACCACAGCCCCCAGGGTGTTCACCAAGTATATGGCAGTAGTGACAGCTCACCTGAGACGTCGAGGATTCCAGGTGTTTCTGTATCTGGACGACTGGCTTTTGACCATCCACACCAGGCATGTACTTCTTCAGACCAGGGACGCTACCCTTCAGCTTTGTGCCCATTGGGAAAAATCTGCCTTATTGTCCTCTCAATCTGTGATTTTTATAGGCGCAGAGATAGACACAGTAGACCTGTTGACTCGTCTTCCTGTAGAAAGGGTGCAGAATCTGGTTCTTCAAATTCAACGTCATCTCCCCCTTATGAAAGGTCAAAGCCAAGACTATTCTACAGCTTCTAGGGACCATGGCTTCCACCACATTACTAGTGCCACTAGCCAGACTACACATGAGGATTCTTCAGCGGCTCCTGTCGTCCCAGTGGTTTCTTCAGCACCTGCCATTATCTCATCACATTCTACTGACAGACTCTTGCAAGAAAGACCTCCTTTGGTGGACTCTACCCAATCAGTTAACCACGGGCAGTTCATTTGTTCCTCCCCAACCCGTTACCACTGTGACCAGGGATGACTCACAGATAGGATGGGGGAGGCATTATCTAGGCAGGACTGTCCAAGGCACATGGCAAAATCACAAGGCTCCACCTGCATATCAACGTTCTAGAGATGAGGGCGGTGCTCCTGGCGTTGTAGGCACTTCATGACCTTCTGCCTCTGGGGACTATTGCAATACAATCAGACAACATGTCGGTAGTATGGTATATCAACAAACAGGACAGAACCAGATCTTACCCACTCTGTCAAGAGGCCATTCCAGTTTGGAAATGGGTGATATCTTCCCAACGTTTTCTGGTGGCAACGCACATTCCAGGGACAACCAACGTGATAGCCGATAAGCTCAGCTGGGCAATCCTGATGCCTCACGAGTGCTCTCTGAAACAGGAAACAGTGGAACAGATTTTCTGCAGATGGGGACAGCCTTGCTACGATCTCTTTGCCAGTCCAATCAATGCCAAATGCAGCAGCTATTTCTCCCTCATCCCCCTTCTGAGGGAGTCACTGAGAGACTCACTTGTTCACGATTGGCCCCTGGGTCTCCTTTATGCTTTTCCTCCCTTTCCTCACATTCCCAAGGTTATTCAGAAAGCAAAACGGCTGGGAAGCAAACTAATCCTCATTGCTCCTTACTGGCCTCGTCAGGTTTGGTTCCCCTTTCTGGGGCCTCTTCTCCTGGACTATCCTTGGATTCTGGACCCAGTTCCAGATCTCTCGACTCACATGTTAGGCTTGTTTCACCCCTCGTTACACACCCTCAATTTGACAGCGTGGCTGCTCCAGTTCCATCCCTAGTCAGGCTTCACGACTTCTCACCCTCCGTGACTCATATCCTTGCGTCCTCTCTCAAACCTTCCACTAGGAGACTATATTCCAGTAAATGGAGGAGATTCTCTATCTGGGTGGAGAAAATTAATGTTGATCCTTACACCGCCTCCATTCCAGTGGTTTTGGAATTCCTGTATTATCTTTTCCACCAGGGATCTATGGCTGCCACTGTCAGAGTTCAGTTGGCAGCGATTTCGAATTTTCATCTAGGCTTTCAAGATTCTAATCTGATGTCACACAGGCTGTGCAAAACTTTCCTTAAAGGTGCCACTTTATTAAGATCCCCCTTTCAAGAACCTATTGCCTCATGGTATTTAAATTTGTGTTATCCAAATTAACTTCTCTGCCCTTTGAGCCTTCTCATTCATCCCCTTTGTAATTCCTCTCTTGGAAGACTTTGTTTCTGGTGGCTATCACATCGGCCTGATGGGTGTCAGAGTTACAAGCATTGTCTGTGAAAACCCCCTTACCTGATTTTTCACAAGGACAGGGTGCCCCTTCGTATTAATCCTTCCTTTGTCCCCAAGGTCTGTTCCCATGCCACTTTTGAATCGATCCATAGAACTTCCGGTGTTCTTTACAAATCATTCCAATGCTGCTGAATACAGGTTTCATGAGCTGGATGTCCATAGACAGTTACGTTTTTATTTGCACCGAACTAAGGAAATCAGATCAATTATTTATTTCTTTTTCCAAATTCAAACACAAACAGTGCAAATGCCACAGAACAGGCTTTCAAAGTAATTTTTACTGCTGCTTCTTTTTAGAATGGCTAAACTGCAATTTTTTTGTGAAGCCTGAATTGTATTACTTTGACTCATCTCCCTTCACACCTAACTTCCCTAGCTGTCAAAGTGCTAAAGGTAATGTGAACTGTTACCTGTTGTGATCAACAGCTCACAGCAGGAGACTTGAGTTCATGTACTGTTTCCTTATTCTAGCCTTTACTTTCTGTATGGGTAGGGGAAGGAACAGGGAGCTGTGACATCACAGCATGGGTGGGTTTTTAGGACAGTCGTGGTGATGTCAGTTTAGAGAGGGAATTGGCCCAAAAACAAACCTGTGTGCAGTGGCTTTGATGACATCAATTAATTGTTGACTGCAGCAAGCTTTTCCAGGGCGGGATAAAAGTTTTTTGAAAGTGAAACCACCACAGCACACTAAGGTACTGTTCTAGTGGAGAGAAACAGTCAATTTAAAATATGAGGTTAAATTTTATGCAGATTCTAAGAGTAGTAATTTAGCTTATATAGCCTCTTGTAAGAAATGTCCCTGTTTCTATATAGGCAAGACTAATCGTAGGCTCAAAGACAAGATTCTGGAACATCTAGGCGATATAAGAAAGAGATGTGGGAACTAATGCCCTGAATAGGCATGTTAAGAAGAATATAGACCATACACTTGAATTTATGGTGTTACAGCTTATTAATAAAAGTGTTACAGCGAGATGCATTCATGATAAAACAGAAAATTAGTTGAAGTAGATCATTGCTTTGCAGGCTGATAGAGGTTTTGTCATCAGTGACAATGTTTCATTGAAGCCCTATATGAAGTCCCGTAAATTACCTCAGAGTGTGCAAGTTGCCATGGAGCTTAGTTATTTTATTTATTTATTTTTATTTTACATTTGTTGACCGGGCTAGTCTAGCTGGATACATGTCCATTTTCAGTAGAGGCCCGGGGAGAAAAGCTCCAAAAAGAATAGAAAACCCATACATACATTTAAAAAAGTCATAGCAGTTAAAACTTACCAAGAACTAAAAAAGCAGTTGTTACAAAAACATTTTTTTTTTAATATATAAAAGATACATTAGTCTAAGCAAGGAATATAACTAGCATTTGAGATACAATATCTATGTATGCATGTATTATATTTATAATAACTTGGTATTTAGATTCTTAACTCAGAAATTATTAGGTATTAGAGGAGTAGTAATTTGAAAGGAGAAAAGTTAGTCAGGGTTAGTACAGGAGCAGAGCCAGTGTGTCTTAAGAAAGAGCTTTAGATTACTTTTAAAGAGTGGCAGTGACATTTGTGTAGTGAGATCAGTGGGTAGTAAATTCCATAGTTTTCCTACAGAGTTTAGAGTACAGGGAGTCACCTGCTGAGTGATTGGATCTTGAAGTATTAATCAGCAGTTTATTGGAGGAATGTAGGTTCTTATTGTTATTATAAGGTGTAATGATGGTAGGGATGTTGGTGGGCTTATACAGGGCCTTGTGGACAATGGGAAGCTAATTATTTTTTTAGTTGCTAATTATTTTGTATATTTAAGTGATTGTTTTTGCAAGGATTTTTATAGTCTGAAGAAGTGCATACTAGCACGAAAGCACTTACCAGTTTTCAGTATAGATGTATAACCACAACCTTGGTGGTCGTTACTCTACTTTATTTGATACTTTCAATTAAAAATTCAACCAGTCCAGGTCTTTCATTTAATATTTCCCTATCCCTTTCTCTTTGTCTATACCCTGATATCAATCCCTGATAGGAAAAGTAGTCACTAGCCTGCAATCCAAGTGTCTTCTTGGCCTCCTCCCATTCTATTATCTTTCCTTTCCTAATTATTTATTCCCATTACCTTGGTTGCTTTGCCATCTTTCTAGTAAATTCCAGCCCCCTCTTGTCTGTTCTCTGAACCCCTAATTGCAGCCATTCATATTGGCAGAATCTGCCTTCTGCATTCCTGTGCTGGCTTAAATACATACATACAAATATTTCAAGCACAGGCATTAATGCCCTTCTAGCCTTCCAATATACCAAAACACTTGTTCACATAAATAAATGTCCAGGCTGTTCTTAAAGATATCTAAACTAGTACTTGCTTTAATTTCATTTTGTATTCTGTTCCATGCATCAGCTGCTTTCTCAGAGAACAAGTTAGTACACTTCTCATTCCTATAGAATCTTCTACATAGGTTGTCTGATTCTCTACTACTTTTTGATAACCCCTGAACATTCCCAGAGGTAGTTGTCTCTAAATGCCCTATATATCTGAATTAGATCTCCTCTTAGATGTCTATAAGAGACAGTGTACAAATTCTTAGTATACTTAGTATACTTTCTGCTACTTTATGAATATACGTTTCCTTTTTTTAATTTCTCCAAGTTTTTTGAGTTTCTAATACCATGATGGGAATGAACCCCTTTTCTAAGTCAAGGTGTAATTAAAATGCATTAAATTATTATTGTTTCAATCTTTGATGTTAGCCAGATGTACTCTTCGCAGCATCTGCAATGTTTTCTAGTAATGACTCCTGCAATTCGTATGGAGTTACATGCATCAGTAACATATCTAAGTACAAATGTAAATTATTTTTTTTATAAGACCCATTGCTCCTACTACTACTGGAACTGTCTGGATATCTTTATTCCACATTGCCCTTGTTTCTGCCTGCAAATCCTGGTACTTTATGACTTGGTGTCTCTGTATGTAAGACACTGTAGTGACTGGGTGTAGTGATTTCAGTAATTAATGCTACTTTTGTCTTCTTTTCATGGACTACTATATCTGTTTTCTTGCATCTGTTTTTTTGAACTGTTGGTAATGGATGATCCCATGTGTTGTAAAACTCATCATTTTCTATGATGCTTTGTGGCTGATGTTTCCAATGTTTTTCAGTTACTTCAATATTATGTTTGCACAATCCCCAATGCAACAATCTTTCTACATTATTATGCTTTTCAGTGTACAGTCCTTCTGCCATTAATATATCACAACCAGCAAGAAAATGTGCAAATGTTGCTTTACAAAACCTACATTTGTTTGTTTCTCCCACTTATTTATTGGACTTTGTAAACCAACATGTATGTAGTCCACTATCTTGAGCCGCCAATATTAACCTTTCATCTTTTGGTTTAAATTCAAACTCTTCTTAACCATTCCTGCATTCGAGCCTGATCAACATGAGGTTATTCCAAGAGTTTCCGATACTTGCAACTATACAGTATTTATGTATTTTCCACATTTCTTGGCTTCTCATCTGATCTTTCACCTTATATTCTTTCTTTTCTTGACACATTCAGTTTCTTCCTGATTTTTATCTACTTCTGGTTTAATTTCCATTCCCGCTTGACTCCAATATGCTTCTGCTAAACTAAGCAGGGAAGTCATCTTAGACTTGTTCTCATGTTTCAAAACTTTCACTACATTTGAGTCTTGTGAGGACAGCAGATACTTATGCAGTCCCACTGTCACAGATCTATACATGTGATCAGTTTCAAGGAGGCCCATTCCTCCTCCAGAACGGGGAATATATAGTCTTGGTATCCACTGTTTTTTATAAATCATTTGATGAGCATGAAACCTCCTTTTTGTTTTCCTGTCCAAACTTTTCAGCACCTTTTGGGGCTAGTCAGTCACTCCAAAACTGTAAGTTACAACAGAAAGAGCAGATTGGTTTATAGCTTGGACTTTGTTCCTACATATAAATACTGTTTTTAGTACTAATTTAAGACTTCTAAAATATTCCTTACTGAGTTTTATTGGCATTTGTTCGTGTTTTTTTTTTTTTTTTTTCGTTGATCCTTCTTCAGTTCCCAAATGTTTATACACTCCTCCTTGCTCAAGTTCTTTTTGGAATTACTATGTAAAGATTAATGGAGAACAAATATCTGAGGAATCCAAAAAATTGTTATTGAATTCTACGTATGGTACCTCCTCTTCATTATATTGGAGATCGTATACATGGAAATTTATGAACAGAATTTTCTATATTCTACGTAAAATAAATCTTATATTCAAAAAACAGTGAAAGTAAATGTTGGAAATGTGATGAATTACTAGAGGCCAACTGGGTTCACATGTTCATTGAATGTAGAAATGTTCAATACTGGAAAGACTTCAGATATTTTGTAAATGCTTTATGGTCTGATAACTGTCATATTTCTAACTCACTAATCCTATTCAATGTTCCTATACCTAATGTAATACCTAAATCTCAGATTCAGTTACTCTGGTCAATTCTTGCAATTGGCAGAAAAGTTATTACTTTGAAATGGAAAAGTAAACACGATTTGATGTTTAAAGATTTTATTAATTTAGCAAAAGTTGTTTGTAAAAAAGAACTGCAAAACATTTGTTATAGAACTCATAACATTACTCATAAAAAATAGCATGACAAAAATTGGAAAATCTTTTGAACAAGTACTGATAACTTCTCGTGGATAAAATGATTATCATGGATGAATGTAAATATTGTAAATAGTTGTGTTATTGTTTTATTGTATTTGTTATGTACATTTGCGTATGTTTATAATAAAAACAAAATAAAAATGTTTTTGAAAAAAAAATAAGAATTGCCTGAACTTAAGTACCAGTGTCATGTGTACAAACTGCCATCAAGAACTAAACTAAAGCAAATGCAAACAGCATATGTACCAGCAGAAGTGGACAACCTGCAATGGAAAGTCCATTTCTGTGGCCTGTTTACATAATGTGAAAAAACATTTTCTGTCAGCCGATGCACATGCTTGTCACTACTCGTGTAGGAGTGGAATGAATGTGTTGCCACACTACGCATGCAACAGTAAAACAGTATTTTTTTTAAAAAAAAAAAAAAAAGGACCAGTAATATATGTGTGAATTGCCATAAAAAAACGAAGGCTAATATAAACCGCATACATACCAACAGAACAGGACAACCTGCATTGTAAAGTCCAGTTTAGCTGTCTGTTTCCATAGTGGTCTGGAAAAGCTCTGTTCATGCACCCTTCACAGCTCCTGTAGGAGTATCCTGAACATATCCCCATACTATGTATGCAACAGTAAAAGTCAAGTTACCAGTATAATATGTACGGACTGCACTAAAGAAACAAACTAAGGCAAATGGTGTACATACCAGCAGAACAATACAAACTGCAACACAAAGTCAATTTCTTAGGCTTGTGTACACAGTAACATTCTGTGGCAGCCCATCCATATGTACGTTCCAACTTATGTTGGAATGGCCTAAACATCCCATAGCATGTATGCAAAAGTAAACTGTCAAGCTTCACTATAAACTGCCCTTCCACAAATATGTGAACAAAAATGTAATGCAAAAAAACTGTCTAGCACCATGAGCATGATAACGTGGAGCAGAAATTCGTGGAAGATATTTGTATACATGGTGTGGAAAAGCATTCTGTGCCAGCCTACAAATATGCCCATTTCAGTTCATGCAGAAGTGGCCTAAATGTGTTCCCATGCTATATAGATGAACATAAACATTGAGTAGCACTATATTAGGAACTAACTACCCTCCTCTAAAAAGTAAATTAAAAGCTAGTAAAAGTACTGTACATGACACCATGAATATAATGGCCTGCAGCAAATGACCATTACAGAAACATATTTACAATTTGAGAAAAAAATGTTCTATTCCAGCCTGTGCATGCCCAGAGCTGCTGTAGCAAACGGGCAAGATCTTCACGCACTGTGCATATGAGATGTAACAAACTGTTAACTTGCTTACCATATGTATCATCTGTACCCCTTACCACCAATCAAAAACAACTGCTGTACTTGACACTAAACAAGTCAGCTTGCTGCAACTTCCATTTCAATAGTCTGTCTGTATGAGATGGATCAATATTTTCTGTGACAATCTGCAGAGACAGAGCTAGCAAGAAACACCACCAAAGAAAGCTAAAACATGTACCATGCATGTCTGTAAAGTAGTCAAGTGCCACTATTAGTTTCTTTGAGGAGTGTGGCTTGTACAGTGCATAGATGAACCCTGCCTTTCTCCTTCACCAAGCATATATACAGTCAAGTACCACTGTACTACTCTGGTACTGGAGGAATGCAGCTCATACATGTATAAGTACAATGGGCTCCTCCCACTGGTATTAATAAAAAGTGTTAACAGCATGCACCAGTGGTATACATGGATAAAGCCCTGAATGCAGTTCAAGAAGTCTTACTTCAGTTATGGGCTCAAGTGTTTGCTGATGTAAGCAAGAAAGATGGGTGTGTCTGTCTTGCCGAGATGGTAGTATCAGCCAGCTCATGCTGCTGATTTGCATGACACAAGCAGGGGACATGTTGGGATGCAGTGATGATAGCCTTTGTTAGTGGAGAAGCATGCTTATGTAAACAAAATAATGGTCCTTGCAGTGGTGCAAGTGATTATTTCAGCAACAGGGAAGAGGTTTGTCCATCTCCTGTAAAGAAAGCCCTCAGTAGAAGGGAAGGCCAGTAGGGTTACAAGCAACCTTGATGTAGGACAGCCTCACCAAATCCAATATGGCTGTCATCCCAGTGGATATGGGGATTTCCAGCCACTGGTAAATGGATGGGTGCCCAGTAAGGAGAAGTTTAGTGGTTGGTGGGGAGAGAAGGAAAAAGTATACAAGAAAAAGATGCTAAAATCCTGGTACAGAAAAACAACACTAAGGAAACCAATAACTGTCTTTTACTGCAGAAAAGAAAAAATAAAATTCAATAACTGATATAATTAACACTTAAATATAGTCATTCAATGCATACAATCTGCAATATAATGTACCAATTTTTAACAAAAAAAAACAGTTAAGCAATATCCAGTTAAACATAGCAAGTTCACTTGTTTAATAAAGAGAAAAAGAATAAGTAAAAGTGCTAAAGTACTGAAGAATTTCTAAAATGTTCCTTCCTCTGGCTTCAGTTCTTTTTTTTTTTTTGTTTTGCTTGTGTGTTCTCCTCTGCTGAAGCTTAATTGTCATTGTCTTGGAACACACCACAGATCCTTTTGTGATTAATTCATTTCTTCAATGAGTTGTCGTCTTTCTTTCTTTCCTTTATCTGTGCAGTCAAGTCAGAAGCTGGAACTACAGCAGCCCTCCAACTGCATTTTGAAGTGTTTGTGTCAGCAAAAATTGTGCCTTTTTTGTTTTAGAGCAAAAACTTCTTGCTGTCCACAAGATCTAGTTAGCCAGATATGGTGCCTTTTTGGAGCAAGAAACTCGTGCTTTCATCAAGGTTCATTTAGCCAGGTTCTCCTTTCACAGTCAGTTTGTATGTTTTCAATTAGGTATGTGTCTGCACCATACCATGAACTTTAAAGCACAGAGTGGATAAGTGTACCATGCCTAAGAGCAAGAGGTTCTTACTCTGTAAAAAGATCTTTCCTTTTTTGTTCCTAAGAACAGTCCACTCAAGTCACTCTTCTGTTTTCCGTATTATTTTACAGTTATGCTTGAAACTGTGAACAGAATCACAGTTATCAAGAGCATAATTGCAAATTTTTCTTGCCGACACCAAGGAACTGAGGGTATGTGGGTACTGCTGGAAATAAAACAGTTTGTCTGCTGCTGTAATTGGGATCACGGCTGTCAATGCCCCACCTGTTAATAAACACAAGTATTTTCTCCTTAGGTGCTTACATAGAGGGAGCTCCATTTTCCAGGGAATAAAATGTCTGATCCTGTGATCACGGTGGCATACATCAGCATGTAACTGAGCTTATTTTTTGTCTTTTTACATCCATTTCATGCTGTTGGACCAGCAATTGTAAATATTGTGGAGTGGTCATGGTACACATTGAAAATTATTGTAGTAGCACTAATATTGCAGTCATGGTTTTCTAGTGCCTCCATTTACGTATTTATTACTTGTGCTTTCTATTTATTAAAGGCTGTTCTTTCCATGCATCTACAATCGAGGTAAGCAGTAATGCCCAGTAGGGCCAGCATTTTAGGGAAATAATGAAACACCCAAGGGTGATATGAGGGCTGACGTAGGCAGAAGACCTTCCTATTCCTGGAAGTGCATTATTTCCTCATAATGCCAGGCTAGTCGACATTATTACACTTAGCAAATGTCCGCTGTGATTTTTGTTGATTGTTTTTATGGTTTTGTAATTTTGAAGGATTTTTTGTTTGTATCTTAACTTTTTTTGCTAATAAATAGTAGTTTCACATTTGTTTTACTAGAATATTTCATATGTTATACTTTTAGAAATTTCTAAGTAATATTCGATGAATGTGTGTATCTTATTGCAAAGCTGTATGAGTTTTTCTGGCTGTGTGTGAATGCATGAGTTTGCATGATTGAAAAGACAATGATAGCATTACTTATCTGACAACTATCAGAACAAAAGGTATTTTTGTAAAATAAGGTAAAATGTGCTGACCTGACTGACATATAACTCTTTGAACAGTGCTGGCAAAATTGTCACAGTAAGTTTTTGTACATGTGAGCATAGGAGTTTAAGGATATATTCCATGTAATTCCCTATTAGTGAAGTAGCAAAGAGGATGATGGTAAATTGCCAACTGCTATGTTTGAATAATTTTATGTAAATGTATTTACAGGATTTGATAAAAGACCTAAAGTCGGAACTAAGTGGACACATGGAAGATCTTGTATTGGCCCTCTTCATGACCCCAACACAGTTTGATGCTCATAGCCTAAGGAATGCAATTCAGGTATATTAAAATGACTTTTTCTTTATAAGTGTTGTTACATATTTGTATAGTGTACTTGTTGACTGCATCTTATAAAGTTTCACTGCTCTTTGTTTTATTGGTCTTGTAGGTGTGGAGAAAAGACGTTATCTTACATACAGAGGAGTAAGGTGCACTTATCAGTGTTGTAGGAGATGCATTTAGATAGGTCTGAACTTGTAAACTTGATATAGAAGATATTCAGAGGGGTAGTTACTCAACTGAATACGAGAGGTAGAGGAAGAAAGTGGTGGTGGTGTTAATTGGGAGAGAGGTTCCTTTTCACAGTAGAGGAGGAAAAAGGAATGGACATGGAAGATTTGTGGCAGTGAAGATCTAATAGTCTGGAAATAGAATTACCTTGATGAGTATGTATGTCTGTCCCTTGTGTTCACATGGATTTTCTCTAGGCCTTCCATTTTCTTCCCACATTCCAAAGACATGCAGTAGGTGGATCAAGGCTCCTAAATTATCCATAAATGTCGGTGCATACTTACGTGTTACAGAATAAATATCTGGCAACCTACTACCATTTCCCAATTTGCTTTGTAAACTGCATGGATGGGTCACTCAAGGAGTTGTCAGAGAGAGCAGATGGAAATGGGTTAGAAAAGTTTCCTCATGACTGGGAAGCAGTGAAAAGTGACTTTAGAGCTATGGTTGAAGTAAAGGAAAAGAGAAAGATGAGGAACTGGTAATACAAAATGTTATAAGTGTTTGGTGAGAGTTAAAGTACTGCATAATAAGTTAGAGAACCTCAGTGATGAGGAAGGGGAGCAATTGACAGGTGCCAGGGAGAGTATCAAAAATATTTGGAAAACATGCATGAGCATGGAAAATTAGCACTTTGACAACCATTATACGATAGTAACCCTAGAGCATAAAAATGTAGAGCAGAAGTTGAGGAAGCAGAAAATGGAAAGAGTAATAGTAAAGGTGAACAATCCTAAGACCAGGAAAATGCAAAAAAAAAAACCTGAAGGATTTACAAACACAAACAGGTGAATGGGATGATCAGAATGAGATTTTGTTGGATAATTTCATGGTAAACTTTGACTTGTTAAAGGTGGAGGAGTTTGAGGTTGAACAGTTAAATGTACATATAGAGGATGAATAAAAATGGTGATGGGCAGTTAGGCCACAGATAAGTCACCAGGGTCTGGTAGTAGTATACACACAAAAATCTGGAAGATGAGGGGAAAGACCCTAATTAGGATAAGAAATTATTTAATAGTTTCTTGAAAGGGGAAGAGATACCTGCATTCTTGAAGAAAGCAGTGGTGATAGTTTTAACTGAAAACGGAAAAAATCATGCAGATCCTGCCTTGTATAGACCAGTTTCAGTATTAAGTCATAATTACAAAGTATGTCTAGATTACCTAAGAGGTTAGCAAGTGTTTTGCCAAAAGAGATAGACCTAGATTAGTATGGATTTGTAAAGGGGAGGTAGACATCTAACAACATTAGCAGAAGTCTGGTGATTCAGAAGGATGCAGAAGACAAAAAATAACAGTACTACTGGTAATACTGGCTGCAGTGAAAGCTTTTGATAGGGTAAGTTGGGAGGGTCTATATTATGTAGTCGAAAGACGTGTTCAGTGAACACGTCCTCATCAACACATAAATATCGAACCCTGTAATCTCCGAACGGCCACATCAGCAACTTTTTCCCCAGGGGGAAAATGCTCTTTGCCTAAGGAACAGCAACCAAAATTCAAACCCCATGTAGTGGGGGGCTGTATCCCCCACACCCCCCCCTAACTAAATATACCAACTCTGAGATTGCATTACAGTGGGGGAAAGGGTAAATCCCCGATGACGGCCAAGCGCTTTTTTCCCCTGGGGAAAAAAGTCGCTGATGTGGCTGTTCGGCAATTACAGGGTTCAATATTTGTCTATGAAGACGTGTTCAGCGAACACATCCTTCGATTACATAATATAGACCCAGTTGGGAATATATCTATAGGGAAATGACTGAAGTGTCATTTCCTATTAGAAGTGATTGAATTAATGACGAAGACATACAGAGTCAGAAAAGAGGGTGAATGGGGGGGGGTTGTCTGATGAATCTGTTTGTAGATGGACAAAGCAGAGATGTATTCTTTCTCCATTATTATTTGCACTACATCTGTACAGCCATTAGCAAGAAAATAAGAGGTGCAGATATCTAAGGCTATGAGTGGAATAGGAGATGGGAAAGAAAAGCATTGTTTGCAGATTATGTAATGTATTTGACAAATCCAGAACAGTATGTCACTGTATTGTGGAATGTTTTAGATCATTACACACGTGTTTAGGATATAAAGTAAATGTAAGTAAAGCAAAATTCATGTATGTAAACTGCATGCCCACACAAGAATTAATGCAACAATTACAATATGTTTGGTGGTATGAAGAAATTAAGTTCCTAGTAGTATGGCTTAGTAGAGACATTAGAAATAGCAAAGCAAATGTGAAAGGAAACTAAGCAAAAAATAATGCAAAAGGTGAGGGAGTAGAAGTTTTCATTTGTGTATAGTAAGGTACAGACAGTGAAAATGTTTTTCGTTACCTTGATTTTATAGTTTGGGCAGGTGTATTTCTTTCAACAAGATCATGCCAAATAATAAGTAACCAACTTAAGAATTTTATTTGGGGGAAAAAAGGCCTAGGGTTAAGTGGGATAAAATTATCTTTGGGATAGAGCAAAGGGACATATTTACCATATTTGAAGGGGTACCTTAAAGCTATGCAGTGAAGGTTAGTGTATATACTACAAGTAGGGAAGTATAAACTGAAATGGAAAGGTATGATGATGAGGCAAGGAGGGGGCTACCAAAGATAATGAGAGATTGCCTATAAGTAGCTGTTGGAGAGAATAGGTTCTCACTAGGCATGCAGAGCAGGAGACACCATTAAGGAGCCTAGTCCAAATTCCCATTTGCCCCAAAGCAATGTCTGGTTAAGTGACTTGCTCAAGGTTTCAATAGGCAATGAAGGCTGTGGAAATCAAAACCTGCTCCACCGTCACAGGAAGTAGCTAGTTAACTACTAGCCTTGATCTTTTGTGTTTTCAGACCAGGAACACAAAAGCAATTATGTAGAACATTATGTATATAAAGTGGTGGACAGGATACTGAAACATAACCTAATTAGGGGGTGGAATAAGGAGTTTTTTGATGACAAGGTTCCAAAATAAAGGAATAGAGAGTAGGCAAAAAAAAATAGTAGTAAGTAAATGGAGAACGTTGGCTAAAAAATATCGGTATTAGGAGCAAATTACCTGGGAGGAAACTAAGAGAGTAGGATGGAGGCAAAAGACCAGTTTGGATTACGTGACAGGGATAGGCTCCTGTGTTAGGCAATAATAAGAATATAGATGGAGGAGAAGAAAATAGTGACATGTGAGTGGCTGCCATAGTGAACTGTTTGATAGAACTAAGTATGGAGTGGGATCACCTCTGTGGCTCTGCTCGACAGGGGCACAGGAAAATAATTTTCTTGGGTGGCGAAAGCCAGGGTACCTTTTTAGCTAGGCTTATATAGGCCCCAGGGCCAATAGCCTAGTACCTACCTATGATTGGTCTATAAAAAGGGGATAATTAATAGGGCATATAGAATTATATATGGTAATTATAAAATTCAGTCTTAGGCGCTCAGACAGCAGTAGGAAAAATTATGAACGATTGTGGGGCTTTCAAGTATGTGACAAAAATCAAAATAGTTTCAGATATTTATATACCCTGAGTAGATTGCAAAGGATCTCCACTCAGGTTCAGAGTAACTGTTGTTGGTGTAGGGAAGAATGAGAGTGGAAGCTGAGTGCATGTTTTTTGGAAGTGTGCAGAGTTGATGGAGTTTAAAGATGAACAGGAAAAAACCACTGTACATAAAGCTGAAAAATGAGAGTTAGAACAAAATCTCATGTAATAATCAGTTAAATTCAAAAGTCACCTGACAACTTATAACACCAATTTAAAATTAAATGTAGGTTTGTTTACATCGTAATGATAACACTTCTAGCGAGGCTGTCTCTGTTGTTAGAATACTGCTAGGTAGCTGTCTGTAGGGATCGTTGCGAAGTGCCATGTTTCTTGTTGGCATTTTAATGGCGTATTGATTGTGTTATTTGTCCATACCAATCTACAGTGAAGCAGTGCTGCAGGCTTCTGGTTTCAACATTGTAGCTCACTGGAAAATGTCTCATGATCTAAACGCCACAACCCATGTTTTAAATATATTTAACACAAGATGACTGTTTGGGTATCCAGCAAGTTAGAATTTGCTTAATGATTGAGGTTCATTTCAATACATTCATAGATTACCAGGCTAATGACTTGTGGAGGGGGGGGTCCTTTCTAAGCCTACCCAAGTTTTCTGGAAAGAATAATGATGTCCTATATCCAAATAGGACATTGAGGGACAGGCATTTATATTTTAAGCTACCTCTGTCCATAAGGGACATGGGTGCCAGGTCCAGTGTAAATTTCCTATTCCCCCATCCATTGGTCTAGGCTGTACTTAAACTGGGTAATAAACAAACTCAGCTTCAAATTGATGGGAATGCCTATTCAATAGGAGAGGCAGTCTCTGGGACAGACTCTCTTGCATGTTGTGGTTAAGTCACAGACAAAATTCAGGTCCCTAGACTTGTATTTGTGGTACTCTTCAGTACACATTGAAAAGTAATTGTCTCAGACATTATTTTTTAAAGCTAATATTATATAATGACAACAGTAGTCTTATTAATCACTTCTTTACAAACTACTGCTAGATCAAAAGACTGCAATCTCTGATTCTGATTGGAATTACATGATAAATTATTTCCCAGTACTAAATCATATACTCAAACAAGCTATTTTGGGATCCCTGCTTGGACTTGTATCATCCTTATTATGGGGGGTATTTATTTAAAAGTTTGAGTAAAATCAGTTAAATGTTTAAATGTAATACATGTCGGAGAAACATAACACCGTTAAAAGCCAATTGGGATCATATCCTCTCTTCATGCACAGTTTAATTCCTGGCAGGGCTTCCATACCTTTGCTCAGTCTTTCTGGTCAGATAGTTTTGAATTGGCATAATTTTTGGTCTTATTTAATGCTTTCATTATTTCCCTTCTAACTGCATCTCATTGTCTAACTGTTACAACAAAAAAAAAAAAAATGGAGAAAAATCTGAGACATTCTGTTTGCTGGATTTATTTAATTTTGTTATTACTGTGTGAGAAATGGCCTGAAAATATCCACTTGGATCAGTACTGTACTCCAGTCAACAAATGCATAAATAAGTAAAAAAATACAATTATTAAAGTAAATGTAATAATAATGCGTTCTAAAAGTGAGAGGAATTATCTTGAATTTTGACCAAAGTTAAGACAACTTTTAGATAAATATAATGCAGGAATTTTGGTGAAGTAAAGAATTCATCTCTTTATTGTGATATATTGTCTTTTAAAACATTCACTGTTAAGCAACTGTTTTACTGATGTATTGCACAATACTTAGTATTTATGTTTAGATTATTTCGTACTTTTCCAGTAATGGGGCAGCAGGCAAAATGCAAGCGCGCCAATGATAGCATGGGACTTGCACACAGTAGAGTAACAAAATAAGTCACTCTAACCACTGCCGTGCTAAAAGTCATTACGGTACCACTTCCGACACAAAATTTCGGCACCTAAACTGTTTGAGAATTTAAGGCTAGCAGTATTTTTGCTTAAATACACAGATGAACTTTTTGTTTATGATGTGGGCATGAGAAATGCTGGTGACATGTGCTGCAGACTATTCCACCGAGAAAGTGGGGCACCCCGACAAAAGTACCTTAAAAATAATACCAAAATGCATTAACATAACTACCAACTAGAGGGTCAAAGTGGATTGCTCTGTCTCCCTACATTTATTCTACACTTATTTCCGACCTGAAGCTAAAGGTACCATTTCCAAACTGTTATCCGACACTTTGCTTTCCCTTCCACAGAAAAGTTCCCTTAATGTCTGACTTTCGAAAGACAAACAAAAAATTTTGCTTTTCTGGCAACTCTAGGAAATCACTGAGGTATGCAATCAGAAAATAATGATGGACATTTCAGTTTGACTTCAGGCCCTTCATAACATTTATGCTAATGCAAAACCTGTTAACTCTGCAACAGCAATATTTAAAAAAAAGTCCCTATTTTCGGCCTTTTGTCCCCCGTTATTTTTGACTGTCCAGATTTCTTGATGTAAGTCAGACTGAGAGGTATGCTTACCAGTGAACCTATGACTGAAGTATGCATTGATGCATCTGAACTGTAGCACTATTTCAGGCTACATTTCGCAGCAACATTTTTGTTTGGCCACGACTGCTGCCCCATTAACAAAAAAGTACAGATTATTTTGTATATAGATTGCATAGTTTTCTTTTTGCCATAATTTCTTCCAGTTAATTACATTTTTATAATTCAGGCATCTTGGAGTAAAAATATGTATCAACATTATTTGTGATAGCACTCTCTTTTAAAAATTGTGAAGCATATTTTATTAATATTGTTGCATTATAGTTAATACTAGATATATTTAGTTGGAGTGTTTGTGTGTGGAGTTAACATATTTTCTTTGGTATGTTTTATACCTTAATGCCTTTCTTTTAATTGCTTATTTTCCCATCTATTCTGTGTAGATGAGCATGTCATTATGAACTTGCTTTTTTTTGTTAATGTTGTGTTTATTGAATTGTTTTACAAATTCAATTAAAAAGTAGAACATTAAGGGAAGAAAAAATAAAAGAATTTCATAGATGCAGTTACACTGACTTCTAAAATGCAGTAATTGAATGATATTATAGTGAAAGGGTGGCCTGAGCTAAAATCTTTGGTAAGGTAGTTGTGTCCTATAGTTCTTTCAAGGAAGGCTTTAGCCGTGTCCAAGGCTTAATGTTCAAAGCTGATCAATTAACAATTTTCCAGTCAGCTAAGAAGACTGCTTGAGAAGATACAAGAATAGGATTTGGAATGTGTAATTTGCAAAAGAAGAATAAGATATATATAAATGTTATTGGCCAGAAATGTTTACATCCAGAATGTGAAATATTAACTAATAAGCTTAATGGTAATAAAAACACCTACTTTACTTATGCCTGAAAACGTCTGTACAAAGTAAAGATGTTGCTGGAGAAAATCAACAGTAGTCCAGAATGGTTTTATGATAATAAAAGGTTTACAGATCTGGTAGCTGGAGATAATGTTAGGCTACAAATTCAGTGGGAAAATGTGTAGCCTGGAGTTGAAATAGTTGATGAATTAGCCGAATTAAGATCCTCATTTTGTTTATACAGGAGGTAGAAAGGAGTACATAGAAAACCTCAGGCACTTGTACAAGACAGATACATTGTTTCCAGGAAGATGAGCTTCCAGAATTGTCACAATCCATACTGTCACAAAAATGAATGTGGGGGAGTTTCCTTCAATGCGGTGTGACTATAGAAATGTATATATATATGTAAGAGTAGTAAATAGGAGCTTGTCCCCTGCAAAAACAATTTCTTTGGGGGGGGGGGGGCACAAACAGTAATTTTTTTCGTAATTGAATAAAATGAAATATTACACATCTAAAAGTTGTCTGAACAAAGAAGGTACCATCACAACATGCTCCTTGTAGTTTCCAAGTATGAGGACTCCAGAATAGCAGCATGAGTTCAAACTTGAAGGAAGTATTTATATGGTCACAAACTGTAGCTTGCCTTCTCATTAATCAACTTTGTACTCATATTGGTATTAGCAACTGTTTCTGTGCCATTCGATTATTATTAATATTGTTTTTTTTTTTTTGGCAAACAGGGAGTTGGTACACAAGAGGATACCCTGATTGAGGTCCTCTGTACTAGAAGCAACCAGCAGATCAAGGACATTGTGGTTTCCTATCGCCAGGAGTATGGAAGAGAACTGGAGAAAGACATCAAGAAAGACACCAGTGGAAACTTCGAGAGATTGCTTGTGTCTATGTGCCAGGTTAGTAAATTAAATCTCATTTTTAACTGCATTGTAAAGTTTATCATTATGCATTATAACATATGATTTACCTTGACTAATTCTTTTAGGTGTAAAAAATCTGCGCAATAATTAAGAGAAAGCAATACAGTATGATAAATCAAGTGAAATCTCATAGTTTTAAAGGTGAGCATGCAGAGTAGTGCCTTTAAGTACATTAAGTGAACTTGCTATTTATTTTTAATGGTTATGTAAGCAAATCAATGTAAAGACCATTTTCTTTGATAAAAATTAAATACAGACTGTGTAGTTAAAAGTAGCAAAAATATACACTACATAAACAGGTGTATTGTAAAAGTGATAGAAATAATCTTAAATTACTTTCGCCCAGGTTAGGACAAACAGCAGTGCAAATCATATACAGTACATTTTGAGCCTTTAACTGTGGATATTGCCAGCCTTCTAGGAATGTCATTGTGACAGTCCTCTTATTCCTCTGTTCTAGCTGGATTTTTCAAGCTGTATTTCACTGTGAGGGCCATCATTGGTCCCATACATGTGAAGGTTATGTTTTCAGATGGTGTAAGTGACTGCCTTGTATACAAAGCAGTGTCCTGCTTTCTGATTCTTGCCATCTGAGTGCTGCTGGACCTTTAGTGTTTCGAGATATTTCGAGTTTGTGGTTGGCTTATTGCCTATTGATGCTTGTATTTATTTTTATTATTTTCAATGATAATTCTTGAAAAATTAAAACAAGTAATCTAGAAATAAGGATGAAAAGCTACATCCATCCATCTACAACATCTTTTTCCTATTTTTGCACATGGGGTTGAGGTGTCACTTCTATAGTGACAATCATATAGAGCCAATGTTCACATTGCTGGATAGCTAGCCTTGCAACAGTTATTCATCCATACCACATATACATACACACACACACATGCACACCCACACTACGGCCCTTTTAGAGTGTCCAGTCAACTTACTGCATGTCTTTGGAATGTGGGAGGAAACCAGAGCACCTGGTGAAAAGTCACACAAACACAGGGAAGACATGCAGACATTGCACAGACGCTTGTACCTTTTCCCTGCAAGTCCATCAACTGTGTGCTTATGTTAGTCAAACTGCACCTAAAGATTTATCACTTCCAGTGTTTGGTCTTAGGATTTAAGCATGAACTTCACTCTTGTAGCAATTGTATAAAGTTAAACAAGACTATAAAAATAAAACATCCTTGTTAAACTGCAAATATTTAAGGTCTTTTGGAAAGTGTTTATTAAAGAATAAAAATGCCAGAGAGAAACAGTGTGTGTGATTGTAAGGAATAAAAAATGCAAATATCTGAAAAGCCTGAAAAATGAAAACAAATAGATTCCCAATTACCTTTCTTCCCCACCACACTTCCAACGTTGTCTACCTGAGGAAAATTTCTTTGGAGTCTGGAGTATAAAAGTACCTATGCAAACACTTCCAGGCAAAGATCCTAAATCTTCTATACTTTTTTGCATGTTTGGGAGCCTTGCATATATCTTCCCATTGTTTTTGTGAATTGCTTGTCCAATCTCTATTACCAATCCTTTCTAATCTCTTCTTAGTGATTCTTGTAGTTTTATATGCCCTATAATTATCCTTTTTAACAGCAGCTTCTATTCTAGATTCTACTTTGCTGGTCTTTCACTTAGGAGCACCCTATTCCTTTCTCTTTACCTGTACTCTGATATCAATCAGTCCTTCATAGGGAAGACAGTCTGTAGCCTGCAGTACAAATGAATTATTGGCCTCTTCCCATTCTGTTTACCTTTCTTTCTCTAATTGTTTGCTCCCAGTACCTTGGTTCCTTTGCCAGTTTTTCTCCAAACAATTCCAGCCCCCTCTTGCAGAATTTTCTTTTTCCATTTCCATGTTGGCTTAGTTCTTAGAATACTTTCTGCTACTTTATGAATATAATATTCTGTATGGTTATTGTTATTCTCCTTAAGGATTTGCATCCAAAATCCCAGTCTCTCTTTATTTATTGACCTTTCACCCTGTTTTCATCATCATTACTTTCTACTTGGAATTATGCATTTCTTCCTGTTCTCTGTATAGGAGCCTTGACTGTGTAGCTCTGAAATACCCCTTCAAATCAGGTAATCCCTAACCACTTGTTCTGTTGGAAGGATCACCTTATCCCACTTGAATCTTGCCCTCTTCCCCTTCCAGATAAAATCCTTTAACTCTCTATTAATTACTGTCCACAATTTGTCCTCTGGTTGATAAAAATAACCTTGACCTATGTATAAAATTAAAGGAGCTAAAACATTTGCACTACTTGTATCTTGCTATCCATATTCATAAAATAGAGCTTACAGTTTGTCAGTTTTTGTATTGTCTTTTGTTTAGTCTCTTCCCACATATACTTAGCCATAACAGAATTCTTTTTAACCTATATTCATAAGTACTTCATTTTATCATGTCCCCATAAATATCGGTATCACTGAACCAATTTGTGTGTGGGTACATAGTTTTACAGCTATTGTCTTTGTTTTATTTTCATTAATTTTGTATCCCAAAAAGACTTGAAACTGTCTCATAATGTTCCACAGCACTGAAATGTCCTTTTCTGGTTTTATCAGGTACAAAATAATATCATCTGTAAATAAAACCTACTTATCTTGATTACCGCACCAATTATGTCCTTGAATTTCTGAGTCCCTTACTTTCTTTGCCAGTGGTTCTAAATATGCAGATAACAAAGGGGAAAAAGGACACCCCTGTCTGGTTCCTCTTTTCAAACAGAACTTAGAGAAGACCTCCACCACTTTAAATTTAAATTCTGATCCCTCATTTATCCTCTGAATTGACCTTAGTATTTTGTCAGGGACTGCAAATGCTTCCCTTGCCATACTCATGAAATCTGCTTACTCTGTTGAATGCCTTCACTTCTTCAAAACCCACCAGCCATCATATTTTCTTACATTCTGCTTCTTTCAAGATCATCTTTGTTCTATTAGTGTTCTTGCTGCATATCCCCAAGTCAAGCTTCACTCTAGTAACCTGAACGCAAGACCTCAACCTGGTCTGTGACATCAGTAGGACTTGTTGCCTGGACAGATTTGTGTCCCAGAGATGCCCCCTTTTGTGGAATAGACTCCCTGTCCATGTAAAGCAAAGTACCTCATTAAATCTTTTTAAGCGCAACCTGGATAACTGGATGGGGAACAGAAAATACACCCCTGGGATTCCACCTATGTCCCTGCTGGACAGTGGCATAGGGTGCTGACTTGTTGGAACATGGGCTAAATTCTTGGCTAGGCTTGTAAGGGCCTTAGGGCCAATAGACTAGTAACTTCCTATGAAATATTTGCCTCCCCTCCGCAAAACCTTACTGATTCATATCTATCAATTTTGGCATCACCTTTGCCATCCTTTTAACCATTATAGACATAAACGCTTAATAATCATGGTTAGAATTAAATGGGCCTATATGGAGAGGGATCTGATGGAGCTTTACCCTCTTTAGGTATTACAGCCACCACAGCTTTCTTCCAGGATGTTGGTACTTCTCCTTTTAAAATACTGTTAAACAAAACCTTCCAGATCATTATCACTTTCTCCCTTCCTAGCTTCCTAACTCCCACAGGAATCTGCTCCTGAAGACTTTCCTGTAGATTGGTTATACATCAACATTTTTATTTAGTCTTCTATCTTGACTGTTAGTAGTTGTTCCTCATCTACCTTTAAGTTAATTCTTCCATAACCATTTCCATTTGTACTTTTTCTTGATTTCCAAATGTCTCTGCTTTGTGCAGATTTTCATAACATTTCCAACATATTTCTAATACCTCTAGAGGATCTGTTCTTTCCTTGTTATAGGCTCCCTAAGCTCGGCAACAACCCTTTCAACTTTCTTTTGCTGAGCCATTGTGCTAAAGGTTACAAAACAAAATGTTTAGATACCTCAAAGCTTTGCTGATAGTGAATCAGTTACTAAGAAAGAAGGCAGTGCAGTACATGCCATCCACTCAGGACACAGTTTCTATTCCAGGCTATTTTTGTTTCCCAGTAAAGGACTGCAGTGCCAAACCAGTGCTAGATTTATCTGAGCTTCATAGAGAACAAATGCAGTATAATGAAATTTAAAGGAGTTCATCCACAGGAAAAGACTTCACATGGCAGCACTTGATATAGTGGATGTGTAAATACATGTAACACCAAGGACATCTCACAGACAGTACCTCATTTTTCAAATGATTCATCATAATTTTCAGTTGTAGCTGCTATTCTGGTGCATCTACAATCCTTGGAATAGTTATGTGATGTTTACCTACATTTATAAAAGTCTTAACACACAGCCTACAGTATCTTTGTCATTAAGAATCATAAGTAATTATGAGAAATCATGGCTATATCCTGTGTTTGTGTCCTTTCTTGGGATTCTGGTAGACTATACCTGTAAAATTCTCTCTGCTGTAAGCGAAACAGTTGGAGATATTTAATGCTGCATTTCTGTAGGTTTCAGACCATTGCATCAAGATAGTACCCACAGGAATTGAGCTGTGTGTATCTTTTCCTGTCGTAGTTCCATTTGGTAAGGCTGCATATGAGAACACCTCATTGGAGACATATGAATATCTGGAATTGTCACTTTACCTAGACGTTGTTCCACTTCCCCAGTCAGTTTGTGTCTTTTGGCTTTTCCTGGTTAGGGGTCGCCACAGCAGAACTCCGGTCCGCTAATGATTGGTAGTGGATTTTTACGTACCGGGTTACCAGCCCTGACGCACAACCTTCAACAAAGGCATGCCCCATTCACGTATGCCTCCACACAGAAGACGCTCTAGCTGAGAATTGAACGGGACAACGTCTTGCTATGAGGCAACAACGCTACCGCAGCACCACCACCGCAGTCTCCACTTTTCCAGTCAGTAAAAAGAGGTAATGCTTTCATTCAGATAGCATAGCCAAAGCAATCTGTTTCTTTGCTACAGCACAAACTCAGGCACCTAACAACAGATTTTTGTGGACTGTACTAGGGGAACCAACTTCAGCAATATATCTCTCTGTAGTATAGTTGGTTGTAACAAGACACATATCTGCATGGTAGCCTGAAAGATACGGAAGCAGTGTACAAAGACTTTAATGCTTTTTTCAAGGCAGCCTATTTCCAGGTCACCTTCATGTCAATACAGAAAGCATCACAGTTTTTTGTGTTATATCAAAAAATGAGGAGCAGCATATATTTGAAACTTTGTAAGGAAACTCTTCTGTTCTGGAATTCAGTCATTTGGCAAAATCAACATCTCCAAGCAGTATATCTTTCAGACCTGCAGAACCAGCTATCAGAATTTCTTATCAAATAGCACAGGCTCATAAATGGGAATCAGAGCCAGAGAGTTCTCAAGGTTTATTTGTGCAGAAGTGTTCCTGTCTGCCTGCCAACCACTTCTTCAATCAACTGTAAGTCTTAGACTGATAGTATATGCCTTCTTACTCCCATAGATTCAAACATTATGCCTTTCTTCCAGTCTCCTCCTCAATGGCTAGATCATCTTTTTTTCTTTTTCTTCATGATTATACATGCTTCTTCCGTGGCCCTTGTTAACTCCTCAGCAGGACAGTGTTCTGCATACCAAACTCAAGACTGTGACTGTCAGCTTGGAGGACAGAAGTTTTGTTCTTAACAGTGATTCATTTTCCATTCAGGTGTTAATCATCCTAAACTAGAAGACCTACTACAAAAGCAAATATTGTGTAAAGATTAGCTAAGTCATAGACAGCTGTAAATTGGGTGTTATTTGATTTTCCACAAGCTCAATTGCTGGAAAACTGATTAAACCATGTTAACAACTGGCGCAAGGCCAGTGATCTCAAATAAAACTTGAAAAATGTAGAATAGTTAATTTTGGTAATCAAAACATTTTCACTTACATATGAATTACATAACCATCTAATTAGGCACTGTGTAAGACATCTAGGCACACTTGTTGATCATTTACCATTTGACCTTCATGTCTCCACAGTAGTTTGGAAAACTTTGTCTTGTCTCATTTAATTTCCAAAGCCATCTCCACTAGATTCAGAGAATTCTTAATTCCCTTTAACACATATCTCATCAGATCCATCACTGAATGTAATTCACTTTTTGGCATGTATGTGTGTAAACATGTCACTCAAGTCAAGACACATCAGAGATTCATAACTAAAAAGATCAGCAGTTTCAAAACTCTTGGTTATCAGGACAGACTGGGAGCCCTCACTCTGTACTCATTCTCTTATAGACTTCTCTGAGGAGGTCTGTGTCGAGCTTTTTCAGCCATGAACAATCCAACCCTCTTTGACCTCGTATTCCTTTGCAGAACAAGTGGTACCCACTTAAAGGAACTAAACCTTCAGAAGATAAGTAAGATATACTGGCAAGATAGATTCATATCCTACTGTATCCCTAACCTTAGGAACTAGCTTCCAC
>NC_056748.1:360992485-361127463 GCF_019279795.1 Protopterus annectens
CAGACATGCTCAGTGCAGTACAAGGGTGAGTCAGCAAAACCCAAGTCAAGCCTTATTGTTAACTGTCTTAATTGTGGAGCCAACCATGAGTCTAAAAGAGAGAAGTGCTTAGCATTTGGTCAGCAATGCCACAAGTGTAAAAAATGGAACCACTTTCAAATGTTTTGTAAATCTAGCAAGCCTCGTTCAGTTATTAAGAAAGGTCACTCAAAAAGGCAAGTTGATCATATAGAAAGCTGCAACCCTACTTTCTATGTAGATGGTGTATCAGTGGTCGGTGAAAAGGTTAATGCAGTAGATTTGGTGGCAAAGAACAAAGCATTTTATACTGTCCTGATCAATGGTAAACCCACAGAATTCAAAGTGGACACTGGTTCAGTGTAATGTAATGTCAGCAGAAACATTTGCTAAAGTGAGAACAGGTGAGCAACTTAATTTGGTTAATTGTGTGAAGCTTGTTGCTTATGGAGGTGAAGAAATTCAAACCGAAGGCTCAGATGACTTGTACAGTCATTATTAGGTCTCAGAAACAGTTTAAGACTGAAACTGATTTCTTTTACCAAAGAATTACATCATGTAAGCACATGTCCCAGTTCCAGTTTCAGTAATGTTATTTTCTCCGAGCATGCTGATGTTTTCGATGACAAGCTAGGCAAACTTCCAGTTGTGTACTCCATGAAAGTAGACCCAGAGGTCAGTCCAGTGGTCAGACCAGCAATGAGAGTTCCAATAGCTATGCAGGACAAAGTCAAGGTCCAGTTAGACAAAATAGTGCAGCAAGGTGTGATTTATCCAGTCACAGAACCAACTGAGTGGGTGTCTTCCATGGTAGCTGTTCATAAGAAAAATTCAGATGAAATCAGAATATGCATTGACCCAAGAGACTTGAATGAGGCATTAAAGAAATCTCATCATCCTATGTGTACAGTCAAGGAGATTGCTAACCTCATGCCAAATGCCACTGTTTTTTCTGTCTTGGATGCAAAGAGTTCATTTTGGCAAGTAATGCTTGATCACAAATCTTCACTACTGATTACATCCAGTACCCCCATTTGGTAGCTACAGATTCCTCAGGATGCCTTTTGGAATAAATTCTGCCAGTTAAGTCCTTCAGTGTGCATTGGAGCAAATTTTTTCAGGCTACCTGTGTGCAATAATAGTTGATAATTTAATAGCTGGAGGCAGTGGTGAAGCAGAGCATGACATAAACCTTAGGAAAGTTCTGGACAGAGCATGTGAAGTGAACTTAAAGCTTAATCCTCTGAAGTACACTTTTGTGACCAGACCCTTCAAGCAAGCAGCCTTTCTTGAAATGCCAGCTCCAGACAATGTCCAAGCTTTACAGCATTTTCCTGGTATAGTTAACTATTTGGGCAAATTTATCCCTAACTTTAGTGAGTTATCAGCACCTTTAAGAGAGCTGATGCATACAAATGTTTCCTGGTCATGGTTAGAACAACACCAGAGTGCATTGGATAACCTCAAACAGAAAATTGCCAACCCAGTACTTTCCTGTGACATTTCAAAGTTCGGTCTTGGTGCAGTTATTCTTCAAGAGGGCAGACCGGTCGCCTATGCATCTAGAACTCTTACCCAAACGGAAATGCACTATACTCAAATTAAGAAGGAACTTTTGGCAATTGTTTTCACATGTTTGAAGTTCCATGATTATATTTATGGCAGAGCTATCCGAATCGAAACTGATAGTCAACATCTAGTCACTATTTTAAAGAAGCCTATGCATTTAGCTCCGGCAAGACTACAAAAAACGATGCTCAGATTGCAAAAGTATAATTTCAAAATGGTCTTTACAAAAGGTAAACTTCTTTATCTGGCTGATACCTTATCCATACAGAGTTTTGACTTTGATGCCATGGAAGTACATATTTTTTCTGCCACGAGACTTGATGAGCTGAGAGATCATACAAAGATTGATCCAATTTTGCAAAAGCTCAACCACTTCATCAGTGTAGGATGGCTGTCAAAGCAGTCCTGTGTACTGCCAGAAGTGCAACTTTACTTTTTCTGTACAGAGATGAGATGCTGATGGAAGATGGTATCATTTTCAAAAGTCCCAAAGTTATTGTTCCTACTTCTTTACAACATGAATACATTCAGATTTTGCATCGTGGCCACCCAGGTTTCGAATCTACCAAAAGAAGGGTGAGAGGATTAGTATTTTGGCCTTTTCTATCAAAAGACATTGATAAAGTGCTTTCTTCTTGTTCAGTATGCAACAGTACTAAACCTCATTTGCAAAAAGAGCCACTTCAGCTAAGCCAAATTTCTGAACTACCTTGGTCAACAGTAGCCACTGACATAATTGAGTGGAACAATCAGCATTACTTAGTGTTGGCAGACTCATAATTGAGTGGAACAATCAGCATTACTTAGTGTTGGCAGACTCATAATTGAGTGGAACAATCAGCATTACTTAGTGTTGGCAGACTCATAATTGAGTGGAACAATCAGCATTACTTAGTGTTGGCAGACTCTTACTTGAACTGGTTTGAAATCGATTTGCTACCTAACCTAATGTCCATTGTTGTTATTAGTAAAATGAAATGTCATTTCTTAGTCCGTGGTAGTTATTTCTGACAATGGTATCCAGTTTGCCAGTCAGTTGTTTCAGAGATTTGCAAGAGTGGGACTTTATCCAAGTTACTAGCAGTCCTGAAAACCCACAGTCAAATGGCCTTGCTAACATGCAGTACAAAGTGCAAAGCAATTACTAGAAAGGTCAAAGCATAACATTACCGATATCTTCTTGAATTTACGTAATCTCAGAAATGTACCCCGTGACAACTTACTAGACTTGCCTGCTCAGAGACTTTTATCTAGACCAGAACAACCTTGCCTATCAGTTCTAGTTTGTTGGTGCCTAATGCTAAAAACAACAGAGCAATGAAAGCCCAACTTTTTACAAAGCGTTCTTCTCAGAAGTCCAGCTATGATTAAACTAGCAAATTTCTTTGTTAAAAGGAGGAGAGATGGTAACGATGCAAAAGGCAAAAGATTTTGATTGGTGCCGAGCCAAGATCCTACTTAGTGGGTCTGAGGGTATAGAATACAGGAGAAGTTGCAGGCATCTTCTTCCTATATCAGAAACTATATCGCAGCATTGTATCTGTAGCAACCCTGACAATGTTCATACTGAAGAACATGTCTCAGTATCCATTTCCATTCCTGATTATGTCCCAGATGTCCCCAAAGTTGAACATTCCTTGAAGACAGTCCCCGTTGCTGGATCCAATTCTGACTTTTATGTTACACAATCAGGTCGTATTTCATGTGTCTGATTTTGTATGATTGCATGTCAAAGAATTAGTTCTGTATAATTGCATGTCATTGAATACTGTCATTTGATGTATGAGGTATTTCTCAGAGGGAGGATATAGAACAGAGCATGTGTATGTACCTTTAAGGAGCATTTCCAGATGTAGGCACATGCATATAAATAGTCAGCACATGCAAGCAGCAGTGCCATTTTGAGAGAACAGCCGGAGTGTTAACATGTATGAGTGTGGTAGTCAGTCTGTTTATAAGGTTATTATAATAACTTTAAAAATTTTGGGTAGGTATAAACAAACTTCACCCAGGACAATCCACCACCCCTACCCCCTCAACCTCTAATGACAAACCTCCAGCTGAGGTTGCCAATACCTTCAATAGCTTCTTTACAGAAACTATTCAGCATCTAGCTAGTCAGTTATCCAACAGCTGCCCAAATCCAATTACTACAACATCCAGTGCCCAAATTACCTTTGACTTTCAACCAGTCCCAACATCATTTATCAGAAGCCTAATCAAAAAATTAAAACCAACTTACCCTATCTGCAGATCTACTCCCAGTAGAGTATTTACAAAAAGCAGCGGATGCTCTAGCCTACTCAATATCCATCCTGATCAATAGAACCATACCTGAAGCCTCCATCTGGAAGATATCCCATGTTATCCCATTCCATAAAGGAGGTAGCTCCACTGAGCTCTCAAATTACAGACCCATAGCTATCCTGTCTCCACCAGCCAAAATTACGGAAAAATGTATCCATAGACAACAACTGAACCATTGTATCATTAACAAACTCCCGACAAACTCTCAACATGGATTTAGACCATACCATAGTACCTCCACTGCCTTTCTCTCCTTCTCTATGTTATAAATCAAAACTGAAACAGTAATAAACTTTCCTCAGCCATCTTTTTAGACCTTTCCAAGGCCTTCGACATGGTAAACCACAAACTGCTTATACAAATACTGAAATCCATTTCCTTAGACACCCAGGCTACCCATTGGTTCCAATCATACCTGAGTGGTAGGCAGCAGGCAGTCCTATGGAAGTATAACCTATCCACCCTTCTACCTATCACTCCTGGAGTCCCCCAGGGCTCCATCTTAGGACTCCTCTTATTTTCTATGTTTGCTAATGACCTGCATAAGGTCATCCCTGACGCTACCTGCATTCAGTTCTTACATGCTCAGCCACATCCCCAACAGAGTTGCAGTCTTTATCCCAAAATGCTTTTAATACAGTTGAAAATTGGCTTCTTAATCGTTGTCTCGTATTAAATCCCAACAAAACGAAGTTGCTGCTGTTCTCCCCATCTCAAAGGTCCACTGACCCGACCTTCAGCATAAGATCTAACAGTGGCACCATTATTTCTCCAGATCCCTCGACCAAGCTCCTAGGTGTAATAGTTGACAATAACCTTACGTTTGACTTGCATATTAACTATATGATTAAAACAGTTAACAACAAACTTGGTTCTCTCTACAAGATGAAACCCTTCCTAACTCCCCTAACTAGGACTGTTATTGCTTGCAATCACTTACTTTCTATCTTCCTCTATGCCTCCTCCTTATTCTCAAAGTTGAGTAAAACTGACTTGAACAAGTACTCTAGCTGCTATAATCACATTGTCAGATTTGCCACTGGTGCAGCTTATAGAACCCACCACTGTCTCAACCTTAATCAACTTGGGTGGCTTGAACTTCCTAACCTACTTAAGATCAACCAACTATTTTGTGCCCATAAGACTCTCTACCAGCCCGAATACCCTCCTGTTCTTAAAAGCCTGATCACCCCCTACCAGAACCTCAAGTCTCTCCCATCTGCCAACAAAATGTTAGTTTACACTTTCAAATCTAACAACTCTGACCTAACATTTGAGCCCTCATTACCCCTTTTTCAAGAAAAATCTTATACAGTTCTTTAAAACACAATGGCAATGTCCTTGATTTACCCCTTACTAACTTCCACCCCCTCACCTTAGTGCCTTTTGAAGACTTCTTGCCTCTAAGTGACTATATCTTGGTTATCTGATTAATAATCCAGTAGCTTTGTATTAAATTGTGGGACTGAGTGATGTTATAGCCTGTTAAAGAATGTAAGTCTGTATGGAAATTGTAAAAGTGATATATATGTATATATGATAAAGTTCTTTGTAGTATGTATATAGTATGGAACTTTTCTTCCTGGGCCTCCTCTGAAAGTGGACATTTATCCAGTCAGACTGTCCCAGTCAGCAAATGTAAAATAAAGTGTATTTAAGTTTAAGTAACAAAGCCTCATTTCTGATGTGTTTGTGTGCAATAAAGCTGCTTGAACTGAACCCACAATTGTTCATCTGTTTTATCCTGACCCGACGAGCAACACATGCTTTTCACTACTCTTTGTACCAATTCCCCCAGCATTCCTTACTACTTTGTCATTTTGGTCCCCATCTTGAAGGCAGTAGTCCCACATATTTAATTTAAGGGTAAATATCTTGCTGTTTACCCTAACAAGTTCACCTCTAGCTGCTTTATTTCCTTTGTAATCTTCCAAGGTCAGTCTAACTCTTGATTTCTACCTTTTGCTTATCATTTTTTGGCTACTAATATAACTAAAGTTAATAAGCCCTTCTTATGCCCACACATTCTTGCTTCCATACTCCAACTTAGCAACATCAGCTCTTTAGTAGCTTTAGGATATTCACCCAGTATCTTCTCTAGTGCATTTTACAGTGCGTCTTTAAACTCCATCAACTCTACCTCCCTCAAAAAATAATCTCTTGCTGAGAAACTCGCTACAGAAATCTCCTCAAACAAACTCGGAGGTCTTTATAGTTAGTGCACAGCATACTGGCACCATTAACTAAACTGTATTGCACCAACCATGAATTCTCCACACTGGATCCTAAACCTCTGAGAATTCCTTACAAACCCTCTAAAAGACCTCCCTTCCTATTCCAAATGTAGACCTCAATTTAAAACACCTGTATAATAAATCTAAATGTAGGTGTCCTCAGACAGGACACACTACCTAAACTTCCTTAACTCTTATACCTATTTTGCACTGTGTTTCTCCTCCAATTTCACCTCCAGGTGACTAAACTTACAATTCACCTGTATATCTACAGTTCAAATATTTTTTTTATTCTGAGTTTAAATACTTGGGATCAACAATTCAGAGTAATGGTGAGTGTGGAAGAGAGGTGAAGAGAGTACAGGCAGGATGGAGTGGGTGGAGAAGAGTGTCAGGATTGATTTGTGACAGACGAGTACCAGTAATAGTGAAAGGGAAGGTCTACAAGAGGGTAGTGAGACCAGCTATGTTATATGGGTTGGAGACAGTGGCATTGACAAAAAGGCAGGTGTCAGAGCTTGACGTGGCAGAGTTGAAGATGTTACGATTTGCACTGGGTGTGACGAGGATGGACAGGATTGGGAATAAGTATATTAGAGGGTCAGCCCAGGTTGGAAGGTTTGGAGACAGTCAGACAGGCAAGATTACATTGGTTTGGACATGTGCTGAGGAGGGATGCTGGGTATATTGGGAAAAAGATGCTAAGGATGGAGCTGCCAGGTAACAGGAAAAGAGGAAGGCCTAAGATAAGGTTTATGAATGTGGTGAAAGAGGACATGCAGGTGGTTGGTGTGACAGAGCAAGGTGCAGAAGACAGAAAGAAATGGAAACAGTTGACAGGAGCAGCCGAAAGACGAAGATTTTGTTGCTTGATAAAAGCTGTAAAGTATATAATACTTCAATTGTTTATATTCTGTATGTACTTTTTAACAAAGGCTCTAACGTATGTAATACTTGCAGAAGTTTGTTATTGTACGTAACTTTGTATTATTATATGTCTTTCATTCCACTGTGATTACAGTCAGTCACACTGTGCTTCTAAATGGTCCATGGAGATCAGTTCAGTACCAGGTAAAGAAACTTAAATATTGCTGCCCTTTAAAAAAAAAAAAAAAAAAAAAAGCCAAATAACTCCCAATACAGGAAAGCTGTGACCTACTTCCTCTTTCTAGGCGCACTATTCTGCAAACTGATTATTCAATACTCCTTCCCCATTATCTTGCAGACAGATTCATAGCATGAGAAAGGATAGGCAACCTCAGATCCTGACTTTTCCTTGCCCCATTTCTACTCCATGTGGTGTCAAACAAAATCTGTACCAGTCACAGCTTCTAAGACATTGGACTAAAAGTCTAACAAGCCATCTACCCAGCAGTGAAAGACCTGCCTACAAGTCCAGTGTTCAAAAAAAGCCGAACCAGCAACTTAAGAAAATAGCCAGGTGCTTCTGCTTCATCAGTCTGGGGATGACCTAGGACTACGATGTAACAGTCTTATCCATCCTCTAAAACAACAGTAAATATATCTAAAATGTTATACCCGTCTCTCTCTCCTTCCCTCCCTCCTCCTTCCAGTCTCCCTGTATCCCCCTGCTTCATCTATGTTGTTACTTAACCTGCTATTCCTATCTAACAAGTTACACTTTCCCACTAGTACTAGTACATCTCTCAACTATATTATATCTGTGAAACACTTCTCCTTAGTCTTCACTACTTCTCAATGATATATGTATGTATATAACTCCTTACCTTCTTAACTATCATTATTATGCCTCTTCTGATTTTTACATCTCCACTGACCTTCTCATCTATGTATACCTTACTGGAATGTCATGCATCTTTTGTGTTCACCTTATCTACATTTGTATGTTTTCTAAGCATATGTTACATTATGTACATGTACTGTTGTTATGCTTTGTATTAATCATTTGATTGTCTGGGATACATTCAAACGTCACTGGACGGCATAGTAGGTTAGCGGTTGCATTGTCGCCTCATAGCAAGAGGTTCTCCGGTTCAATTCTCTGCTGGGGTGCCTTCTGTGCGGAGTCTGCATGTCCTCCTTGCGTTCGTGTGGGTTTCCTCTGGGTGCTACGCTTTCCTCACACGTTTCAAAGACATGCATCTGGAACGTTTCTCCCTGGGGGTGGGAGGTTTGCATAATGCTAAGGTGTTTACCTTACTGACCCAAGGTGCAGAGTTTCATTCTCACATGGGGTAATTGGCTAGGCTTAAAATGGTCCATGACAGTTAGCCTAGTACTAATCTATGAACCTATGAACATGGTCTGGAGTTGAATTAAAAAGTTAAAAAGACCAACCCAAAAAGGTCGAAACTCAAAATGTCAACCGGGTTTTTTTTTTAGCTGTTTTTAAAAAGCCACTAGTTTGTTGCCCAAGATCACAGTAGAGTGGGAACTTAGTTTTTTCCCCATCCCCACTGTGGTGTGATCTCTGAGTTTTTATATATAGTTAGCAAGGGGTGTGGAGGCACAGGGGGACTTTCCCCCTGTATAAAGTGTGTTTTCTTTACTTTGTTTTTGTTTTCAACTTTTTTCGTTTTGATCTTATCAGCATGATCTTTTTGAATAGGACATTTAGATCGTATAATGTTCTGAAGTTGTTCTGAAGTTGTTCTATCTGCCTGGTGATGTACACTCTGAGCTGAAATAGGTCCATTTGGGATCATCACTATACCCTAATTAATAAATTTAAATAAATGCATTTACTCCAAGTGCAAAATATTAATGCTTTCATTATTCATATTTGACAGCTGATTTTTCACTGTGTATGTTAATAAACAGTTAACATTTTCATCACCCATAATGATTTCCCCCTTACTATAGTAATGTAAAGCATCAAAAATTCAATGACATCCCCATTCTCTCAAGTCAGATTATTATGTGTACAGTATTTTTCAACTAACCTGTCTTATTTCAGTCCCACTAATCACAAATTGGGGTTGGCACATTGCAGTTCTCCCACTTAAATTACATGTTCATTTCTACTTCAGTCCGCCTCAGACAGTTCACCTTCAGTCTCCCCCAGCACTTTTAATTTTATCCCACTTCTCTGCTGATTCTCTTGGTGTCTTGTGCTACCCTTTGTTTTTCCATCGTCATCCTTTGGAACAAAAGGAAATATTTCACCACATCCTTTCTGTTGGGTTATTGCTTACAGGTAGCTTTGCTTCTAGATCTCACTCGGTTGTTGCTAGTTAGATTGATTAATTCCTCCCACCACCTGACTTGCTTCTATAAATAAGTTTGACTGCCAGACAAAAAAATGACTGCTGCAGGACACAGCAGTTTAAACTTCACTCAAGTTTGTTGATGTTCCCTTGTGACTTAAATTTGTTTCTTTTCTGTCTGATATAAACTGAGTAGTTATTTTCTACAAATACTCTGGTGTCCCTAACATTCAGCACCTTTCCCTTTTCCCAAATATTTAACAGTGCCTCCTTATGTTGGTATATTTGTATCTTCACAACAACTGATCTCGGCTGCTGACTTCATGGTAGGTAAACGTAATGTCCTCTCTTTATTAATGTGTCCTGCTGTGGACCACTAGTACAGTTAATAATATTGTTTGCATAAAGCTTATACAATCTATTCCTTCTAGCTTGTCAGGAATGACTATAAACTTCATATTTTTCCTCCACACTGTGTTTTCTAAATTAAACTCTTTTTGGAACAGTTCCTGTTGAGATGCCTCATTTTCTTAGGCTCTTCTTAATTTCCATTTCTGACTTCTACACTGTGACTTAGTCTCCTCCTTTGATTTTATGTACCCTTCTAGGATCCCGTTATTTTAATGACCTCCAAGTCTGAGTATTTTTTTCCTTTAAAGTCACTGGATGCCATATCTGGTCATCATCATCAGTCATCACCTCCCTTTTTCCCATTTTATACAAGAGGTTGGGGTGTTGTCACATATCGCCATCTCTCCCTATTCAGTGTCAGTATCCTACCTTCTTCAAAACTCATGCCTAAATGTCGCAGGCCTTCTCTTATATAATTCATCCACCTCTTTGATGGATGTCCTCATTTTCTCTTGCCTTCTTCCTGTTTGTCCCAAGTCATCTTCACCAGATTGTTTTCTGCTTTCCTGCACATGTGCTGAAACCATTATAATCTGCTCTCTGACTTTTTCTGTAATTTGAACAACTTTGGCTTCTGCACTTATGTCCTCATTTCTTGTCTGCTTCACAGTGTATATTCTACTACCCAACGTCAGGTATGTCATCTTTAGCACCTCTAGCTTCCTCAGCTATGCTGCCTTTACTGCCCAGGTTTCTGTACCATACAGTAGTACTGGTCACACCACTGTTTTGTACATCTTACTTTTCAACTTCTTTGTCATTCTTCTGATGTCCTTCAAGGATGCATCTGCAGTCCTAACAAATGGGTTGTCCTGGCCTCAGGCAGCCCTTCGGTCGGCCGGATTCCAAAGTCTGGGTCTGGCCTCGGCTGGTGTCGCACTTCACCCGACGTCATAGCTGCAGTTCTTCAATATAAAGGCATCAGCCGACGCCATTTTCCTCAGTCTTTCTTGCCGCGTGGCGCCCGAAGCAGAAGCTGTTCGCAAGTGCCGGTCGGTCAGATTCAGAGATTACTATTACCGAAGACTTCTAAAAAGCTAAGTACCCCGTTGGGGACTCTTTCTTGCCTCAGCTTGTTTAGCCTGTGCTTCCTTCAACCGATGGACGCTTAGACGTCGGTCGGAGTTTGCCGAGGAGTTTTTCGGCTCCGCTTTTGCTTATATCATGCTGTCGGAGACTCCGACTTCGCATTTAGCTAAAAAGCGTAAGGAAAAGGACCGACACTCGCGGTCCGTGGTTTCAGCCGAAACCGCGGTTAAGCCAACCACGAGTGTCTCGGTTTCGGCTGAAACCGAGTCTGCGGTTCTTCCTTCGGCCGAAAGCATGCCTCCTACTACCGAGGCCTCTTCCAGCATGGCTGAATCTGCTACTGCTCCTGATTCACTCCCTCCGGCCCCTGCTAAGCCCGACAGATACTACAGGGTTCCGGACACACATAATCACTTGTATAAGGCTCCTTTTGCAGATCCTGAAACTGTTTCACAGGGCCCCAAAGCGGTAGCAGCTACCTCTGCCAAAAACCCACTCCCCTCTGAAAGGGAATCTAGGGCCTTGGAGAGATGAGGTAAAAAAGTTTATACTTCTGCAACTCTTTCGGCTAGGGCCTTAAACTGTCAATTCCACATGATTCAGTATCAGGAATTTATGTTAGATCAGTTATCTAAAAAGCTGTCCTCACCTGAACCTTTAGACCGAAAGTCTCTTCAGGAAATGGTACATAACATACAGCAGGTCAGTAATCATTCCTTAAAATGCGGCTATGATGCACTGGAGGCCTCCTTTAGATCAGCTATGACTGGTACAGTGATCAGAAGGCATGCATGGTTAAAAGAGCAGTCCTTACCAGACCATGTAAAATCAAAGCTCCTAGATGCTCCCATGGATAAACACAATTTGTTTGGCTCTCCTGCACAGCAAGTGCTTAAGAAGGTGGAAGAGAAAGCAAAATCTGTCCAGACAGTCAAGGATTTCTTACAGGTCCAGCCTCCAAGGTTTAGTAGGAACTGGCCTTCCAAGAATTGGTCCTTTCCAGACTCCAACAGAGCACAGAGAGGCAGGAATAGGCACAAGATGTAGAGGTCTATCCAGCGGTGCCTACAGAGGACGCCAGTGGCAGCCTAACAACCAGCGGTACTGCTGCAGACCCAGCCACTACCACTTCCACAGGACAATCACAGTGACTTGGCTCTGAAGCCGCCTACCAGGGAACAACTAGAAGCACCCTTAGGCGGAAAGCTAGCCTTATTTTCAGTAAACTGGCATTGCATTACAGGAGACAAATGGATTTTACAGACAATAGACAAAGGTTACAGGTTTCACTTCCATACTCTACCAAGGAAGAGAGGAATGCCAAACCTACCTCCAAATCAAATGGCAAACGCTCTAGAACAAATAGACAACTTAAAAAGGATGAGAGCTATAGAAAAGGTACCATCTATGGAACAAGGGCAAGGATTTTACTCCAGACCTTTCCTGGTGCCAAGGAAGGAAAATCAATGGAGACCTATTCTAGACCTGTCCGCACTGAACACATACCTCATTGTCCCAAAATTCAAAATGCTGACTCTACAGCAGCTTCTTCCCATGCTGGGCAAGGAGTCTTGGCTGGTAACTCTAGATCTCAAGGAGGCATACCTGCACGTCCCCATACGACCAAATTGCAGAAGATACCTCAGATTTCTTGCAGGATCAGAGCATTATCAATTCTCAGCATTGCCTTTTGGCTTATCTACTGTGCCCAGAGTATTCACGAAATGCCTGGCATCAGTAATTGCTCATTGCAGGCTTCAGGGAATTCAAATTTACCCTTACCTGGACGACTGCCTGCTACAAGCGGACAACAAAAACAAATTAACAAAAGACTTGAAAAGGGTCATTCATCTACTGCAAGCCTTGGGATACACAGTCAATATAAAAAAGTCAAGGCTGTTGCCATCCCAAAGGATAACTTTCTTGGGTGCAGAACTGGACACATCAAATCAAATGGCATCCCTCACAGCAGAAAAACAAAAGCACCTTCCACTCTACTTCATGGCATTAACAACGCAGAACCAGCTTACAGCAAGGAAAGTCCTGCAAGCCCTGGGTTACATGGCATCCTGCATAATTTTGATCCCACATGCCAGACTGCATATGAGGAAGTTGCAATGGTACCTCAGGAATTTATGGTCTCAGCACAAGCACAGCCTAGAAACCCAAATTCCAATAATTCCATGCCTGAAGCAAGAATTCCAATGGTGGGCTCAGGCCTGTCAATTGAACAAAGGACTGCCCTTCCACAGCCCTCAACCAAGCCAGACTATCACCACAGACGCCTCAGACCTTGGTTGGGGGGCACACATGCTGGACAAGTGCATACAAGGCTTATGGACTCAAGACCAGCTAAACCTACACATAAACCAAAAAGAGATGCTGGCAGTAAAACTGGCAATTCAGGCATTCAGACCATTTCTCCAACAGGGACAATTGCTGATAAGGACGGACAACACCACAGTTATGTGGTATATCAACAAACAGGGAGGCACACATTCATATCCTCTATGCCGGATGGCAATGGATCTCTGGAATGTGGCCCTAAGCCTCAACATACAGCTCAAGGCAATATTTGTGCCAGGGAAAGAGAACATACTAGCAGACATCTTAAGCAGGACTACCACGGATGCCCACGAATGGATGCTGCATCCAGACATCTTCAAATCCATCACAAGGAAATGGGGACTACCAGAAATAGACCTATTCGCATCCCCACACAATCACCAATTGAAAAAATTCTGCACAAGGACATACCACCCACTTGCTTGGAAGGTGGACTCCCTATCTTTCAGTCGCCTCTTCCTTTGATGCACAAGGTGCTATTGAAGATCAAAGAAGACCACCCAAGGATCATCCTGATAGCTCCAGACTGGCCGAGGCAGCACTGGTACCCACTACTGAGGAGTATGTCTCGGGAACTCGCATGGCCTCTACCCCAGGTTCCTTTACTGCTAACACAGAACAACTTCAAAACCCTGCATCCGAACCTGAAAACACTGCAGCTAGCTGCTTGGAGCATTGCATGAGACAAAATAACCCAGATTTATCTCAAAGGGTTAAAGACATTATCTTGGAAGCTCGCAGACCCTCAACAAGAAAAACTTACTCAGCGAAATGGAAAAGATATCTCTTTTGGAGTGCAGCAAAAGGGCAAAATGTAGCACTGGTAAACATAGCTAACATCCTGGAATACTTAGCAGAGCTTTTCCACAATGGCCTGTCTTACTCTTCCATTAAGATTCATGCGTCAGCTATTTCAGCAGAATACAACATGGATCCTCCAGTCTTCTCTCATCCTCTACTCAGGCAGTTTCTGAGAGGAATCAAAAATGTAAAGCCACCAAAGAAGCCACCATTGCCTGCATGGGACTTGAACTTTGTGCTAGAAAAGTTGACGCTTCCCCCTTTTGAACCAGCAGCAACAGCAGAATTACAGTACTTATCATGGAAAACTGCTTTCCTGCTTGCAATCACTTCAGCAAGAAGGGTTTCTGAATTACAGGCATTAATGGCAGTGCAACCCTTCCTTATCTTCCATCAGGATAGAGTGTCCATGAGAACTAATCCTACCTTTATGCCAAAGGTGGTCTCCAGGGTATCTTTAAACCAAGCAATCCACCTACCTACATTCTTCCCCAACCCACAGAACAGGGGAGAAAGACTGCTGCATACCTTGGATGTGCATAGGCAATTGCTACTACCTGGACAGAACCAAGAACAATAGAAAAACTGACCAGCTTCTGGTAGCATATGCCACAGGCATGGAAGGAAAAGCAATTTCAAAACAGACAATCTCAAAATGGATAGGAAATTGCCTTAGATTTTGTTATTCTTATCATGGAAAGGCAACTCCAGAGAATATCAGACCTCACTCCACAAGGGCTACAGCCACTACTACAGCTTTTTTACGAGGAGTGGCTACAAAAGACATTTTAGAGGCTGCTACTTGGAGCTCCGTGCATACATTTGCCAAGCATTATAATCTACCCTTATACTCCAGATCCCGAGCAGGTTTTGCCACTGCTGTTTTGCAAGGGATCTTAACTACACCATAATCTTGTTAGGGCCTCCTCCCCCAGTTTGGCTATGGTATTCTACCCATTTGTTAGGACTGCAGATGCATCCTTGAAGGACATAGTACAGTTTTGTACCTACCATAAATGTAGATGTCCGAGAGGTATGCATCTGCAGTCAGGATTACCCACCCTCCTTCCCCATTGTGGTACTCCTAGGGTATTTGCCCATCTTGTAGCTAGCTGGGGGAATCTATTATGGTGTATTTGTTTGTATATATGTATATACATGTTTATTTCTATTTGCTCTCTGTTTGGAAACATTTGCATTTATCCAAATTTAGCCTTCCTAGAGGGCATCTGGGGCAAGAAACACTGAGGAAAATGGCGTCGGCTGATGCCTTTATACCCGAAGAACTGCAGCTATGACGTCGGGTGAAGTGCGACACCAGCCGAGGCCAGACCCAGACTTTGGAATCCGGCCGACCGAAGGGCTGCCTGGGGCCAGGACAACCCATTTGTTAGGACTGCAGATGCATACCTCTCGGACATCTACATTTATGGTAGGTACAAAACTGTACTTTATACACTACCCCTGACAGTCTGTTCCAGTTGGCGGTGGTCCATATGATTCTAGCTTTGACCTCCTTATTCAGACTTTTGTTCAACCACCCCTCCCAGATACTTGAAGCAGTTAACCTGTTCTACTGTTTTCCCTTCTATCTCAATTTTCAGTTTCTCCTGATTTCTTCATTTGCTGCTATTACAACTGTTATATTTGTACTCAATTTTATCCCATGTGCCTTTAGTCTTGCTTTCCATCCCTCTACCCTTTGCTGAGGTTCTTGCTCAGAGTCTGCATGTAATGCCACATCATCTTCATACAGCAACTCTGTTGACCTGCTTGACCTGTTTGCTAATGTAGTCCATCACTAGTATGAACAGCAGTGGGCCAGCAACTCTGTTGACCTGTTTGACCCTTTGACCTGTTTGTTAATGTAGTCCATCACTAGTATGAACAGCAGTGGGCTCAGAGCTGAACCTTGATGCACACCCACTCCCACTGGGAAACCCCTGTGTAAGACTGAACACTGTACGTACTTGAATCATTGGGTCTATGTACATAGCTTGCACTAATTCTACCAATGTTTCTGGAACTTAACACCACTGCAAGACTGCCCAAATCAACTTTCTCTGGGCCTTGGACTCTTTTCTCATTTGTAGCTTCTTCTCAAGTATCCACCTCACTGCAAACATTGGGTCAGTTGTGCTGCATCCTGATCTAAATCCGAACTGCTCATTTTCCATCTTACTTTCTATTACTCTGCATGTTTATTAATCACCCTCTCCAGAACTTTGTTGCAGTCTGATAGGAGGTTGATACCTCTGTGTCTGCACTATACACTGACCTGCTTCCTACTGAATCTCTGCTCAGTCTTTGTCTCCTACAACTTCCTCTTCTGCACCTCCTTTTGTTTTTTAACTTTATCAGTATTTCTCCAAGTTTTTTTTTTTTATTTGATGACATCCTATTCAGAATAATCTTCAGCCAGAAACTGAATTTAAACCAGACTGATTTATTTTATCAACTGTTTTCAACAGTTACCAGTTTTGCTGATGAGAGATCTCCAGTTAACGTCAGTGGTGGCTATCATTTTCCTAAAGAATATTGTAAAATTAGGTAAGGTACTTATCATGACAGCATATCTTCAAAAATAGGTCACTGTAGCAGTAAAGTTTTACTTCCTCCTTCCAAGTAAGTGTTTAAGTATCTGAATCCTATAATAATTAGTGTGTTTTAGTTTGGTTCATTACTGGATATTTGTCTACTAGAATCTTAAACTTTCCTGGTGGGCTTTCAGGCTTGAAGAACTGAATAGTTTTGCTGTTTCAGCCTTTTACAACCCAGATGGATGGCAGCTGCTGATATAGCACTGTTATTGAGACCTTATAGGGCATTCTTTATCTGAAGCCCCACAGTCCTAAACCCTTCCCATGCCTGGACATAAGCTTTGTTTTGAAAAATCCACCTTCACTTATTTTGAGCAGTGTTTGTCCCTTGATATGTCTTTTCTGGAAAACTGTTTTTGTGGTTGCTATAACATCTGCTAGACATATCTCTGAGCTTACAAGGCTGTGCTTACAAAGCTTTTGTTGTGTGGGACTGTATTAATCTTCTTGAAGATCATGTTTAGCTTCTCAGCAATTTTCAGTTTTTACCCAAAGTAATGCTAGAGTAGTCTTAGCCGCCTGTTTTCCTAATTTGTACAAACCATGTTAAAATCCTTTATTCAGGTTAGACACAAAGTAATATTTTACTTATATTGTCAGGATCCTTTTTTTATCTAATAAGAACAACTTTATTTTGCATATATTAGAAAACATAAGCCTCCCACTAAGCAGTCTTTATCAGCCTGATTTAGCCCTGTAATTTTGGTGACTTGGTTGTGGTTACGTCTGTGCCTGTTTTAAGAGGTTTCTGTCCAGGAGATCTATGATTAGGTGGCATGGACTAATGCCCATACCTTTAGGCATCACAACATCTGTATAACTTCTGAATTCAAACCCTGCTTTGCTAGGGCAATCTTTCATGGTATGGTATGTTATGTTTAATCTTGCAGCCACCCTGCTTTTAGTATTACTTCTTTGAAGTTGCGTATAGTTGAAGACCTTCTGATTCCACACACTATAATACAGTTTTGTTACATAGAAACCTGTTGTAATTTCAGCTGTTCACGTACTCCATTCTGAATGTTTGAACCTGTCTTTTGCTCCTAAAATGTCAATGTCTTTGTTTTCATCCTGTGGTATCTTCCTTCTATACTTATTGCTATGTTATGGTCAAAGACTGCAGGGGTGTGTTTACTTCCTGCTGTTTATCACTTCCTTCTGCTGTCATTTAGTAAAATATAAGCAAATTACTAGAGTAGGCTGAGGGAGAATGAAACTTAAAAGTCATTAGAAGAGACCTCTAGTTTTGTGACAACCATTCTGATTGTAGTTCAGAAAGTTTTGCAGTTACAGCAGCATTTTGCTTAACCAAACTTTTCCACGGTCTGCCATCAGCCCACTCCTACTGATGTTGAACCCAGTCATTCTTCTATTGCAACAGCTAATTCAGCAACCATTGGTGGAGGTGAGAAGCAGACAGAGAAACTGTCATTTTAGAAGCTGTAGGTGATGAGGGGTTTGTTGTTGGCTTTAACTTTACCCATGGAGGCTGACATGCACTTGCACGAGAGCTTCACTATCTCCCTGAATACTTGCAAATACTGCTGTTAATGGACGATGAAGGCTGCAATGTGTGCAGCTTCACAATTTGTCACTCATCTCCTGCCGTCATACTGTATGCTGTGCACTATTGTCTGCAGTAGTAGGTGCTAGTGCTGCAGGAGACCAGACTGCTTCCCTCAGAATGGGAGTCCTTTGGTGCATCTGTCATAACATTTTGAAGAATGTTTTGAACTACTGAAACTGTACATCTGTAGATTGGGAACCTGCTAATGAGAGTATATGTGTACATTTCGGGGGGGGGGGGGCTGGTTGGTATCAGATGATTAAACTTGTGCTATTTAATATGGTCTTTGATGGTAATGTGTTGTAAGATGTGCATGGTGGATCGATTTGTCTTTTTACATTAAAGCCAACAGTTGCAGCTAGAGGTACTAGAACAGTTTTCTTCAGGAAGAGATTGTCAGTATAGACAGTCACTTAAACTGGGAGGGGGTGGAGTTTATTCTGACTCCAGAATGCTTTTAATATGGTTTTGGTTAAAATGGGAAGAGATAGTAGGCAGACTTCTATTTTAATTGTAATAGTGGAAAAAGTACATGTGTTATTGAAAGTGTTCACTGTTGTAGTCCTTGGGTTTGGGATCATTCCTGCAGGTAGCCTGACTGGCCAGCCCAGCATCTAGAGTTTTATCTTTTCCAGTGGCTTTGACCTGCAAAAATGTTGGTGGTATAAGAGATGTCAGCCAACACCATTCCCAATGCCAGAAACATATCCCACAGAGAATTTTTCTTAGCCTTTTTGATTATTTTTGCTATAGTTAATGTCTGATTTTCATAAACTATAAACTTTATCAAAGTATTTGTTAAAGTTAACAACTATAGTGTGTGTGGGAACCATATTCCCCCAAAAAGACTTCCACAATTTGTGCTTGTTTTGCTTCAACCTAGAGTACAACTTGGACTCCACATTGCACCAGTTTTGCCCCAAGGACAATCCAGAAAGTTGACCATCTCTCCAGAAATTCACAGACAAAAAAAGGATCATGGACCTAGGTCGTTGTTGCCATGACATCAGCCAAGGTCTCCAGGAACCTTCTACTGAAAAGAAACATGCCAGTAAGAGACAATGGGAGGAACATTGTGAGACCAATGATGTTCCAAGAGACAGCTCTGGTTATCCCTGGGTCTAGCAGTTCCTGATTCAGAGAGGTACTTTAGCAGCCCCTGCCTTAAGAGCTTGGTCTCATCTGAGGCCTGATGTGTGACTGGTTTGCAAGCCTACATGCCATAAGTATCCTGCATGCACTTCTGCTGCATCACCTGAGACCAAAGGCTTATCTGTTTTGGAGGCTCATATTCTCATTATGGAATGATAAGGCAAGATTCCCAAGATTTTTATCATTGAGGTGCTTCTGAAGACATGATTGAGATTTTGATTTCCCACCTTTGACCTGTAACCATGAGACACAAGGCACTGACGATTAACCCAGTGCCAGCTTGCTTGTCTTTGCCTTGGTTGGGCAATGACTCAGCCTCCTCCTCTTCCCAGGCCTCTACTGACCAACTGGTTCAGCTGGCTAAAGTTTTCATGTCCTTTTTGAAATTCAGTAGGCCACAATTAGAAATACCAAAAGTGTCTGAGGCCCCTTCTAAAAAGAGAAGGGTGGAACATCAACACGTAAGTTATGACTACTGTGATTCAGAAACAGGTGTACTAGCGTATGTTAGCCAAATCCCCACTGCTGAAGCTTACAAGTCAGACATCTGCGACACCCTTTATTTTTGTTTCACCACCAGAGGATTGCTTCTTTTATGACACTTTTCTTAGGATGACGGAGGTGTTTAAATAACAGACTAAGGATTACTCAGAGGTTCAGCCTGCCTGAGCTAAGAGCATTAGCTGGTCCTCCAGTGGTGGATGTCCTGGATATTTATTTGCAAATACATCTTTGGAGCTAGACTTCCTCTCCCTTGCTCCAAGGAAACCTGGCAGTTTATGTAGGGTCAAGGATTCCCAGTAGTCACTTTTTAAGAATCCCTTGGCTGATCCAGATATGGCATCTCTGGATTCCAGCAGGGAGCAACTTTGGCTCCATCCATGAACCCTGTTCCCAATAGCAAGGAGGGTACACTACTCAACTCAAAAGATTTAGAAAACATGTTTACACTTCTGATACCTTTCTTTAGGTACATTGAACTGTCAGTCTCAAGATTTCCTATCAGTAGTCTCTGCTGGAGAAAATGATGAATAAGGCAGAGAGACTACAAGATAATGAGCTGAAACAGGAGATGCTTAAACGTTGGATACTTCAGCTCAAATTACCACTCCAAGAAATGTGGCTATGTTGCATGCTTCATGCAGGGTAGCAGCCATTGGATCTGTTATTCAGTGACATCCCTGGATGATGAATCAGCCCATTTCAGACCATATAAAGATAGTAAAGATGGAGTTTCTTAATGCCCCTTTGGGCAAGTATCTCTTCTTTGGACCCCCTGCTCAAGGAGTTGGGCAAGACCCCATGCAGTCTCTAAAACAACTTTGTCAGGTCCAAGCTCCTAAATTCAACATGAACTACCCAGCTAAGTATTTATTCTTAAAACCTAAGCAAGACAAAAACAGAGACGGCTAAGAGGAAAGTTCAGAAGATTATTTATGTATTTATCCTTTGTTGACTAGGTTAATTTTAGTAGGTTAGTAGCCTCTTTTCAGGAGGAACCTGGTGTGGTATTCATACTACTAGAGGAAATATGGCCAGGACACCAGGGAATTTCCTGTACTGATTTTGAGGAGAAAAAAGTGAAGTGCTAGTACTAGAGGGCTGATACTACAGTTCTGGGAATTCTAAAATGGAGGAGAGTGCAGCAGAGATGGAGAAAGGGGCAAGACAAAACTTACAGAAGTAGGAAAAGGAGTCAGAATAATTGTTACAGAGTTAGAAATTAGAGAATTGGAGACACCGATATTGGTAAATTTGATGAACCAGAAACATGGGAAGGAATTAAAGCATGATGGAATGACATGGTAGAGAGAGTATTACAGGAGGAAGAAACTGAGAGGTTGCAAACAGAAGTAGCAGCTGGTAAAAGGAAAACGTTGAAGGTATTCTTAGCTGGTGTAGTAGCCAGTTTTTAAGAGTTTTACCTTTGCAACAGGATTTTTGTTAAATGAAAGATTCATCAATGAAGAATGGAACAAGAAATAGAGAGGGCAAAGATTTGCGTTTTTTTAACAGCCACAGAAAAGATGCCCAACGGCAAGAATAAACAGTGAAAAATAACACTTTCATGAAGTATAATATTATGGACATTATTATTTTACCACTAGGGTTTGACATTAAAGCCATAAAGGCATTAATCATTTGGAGCTGAAAATTATCTGTGAAGTGACACATAAGCTTTAATTTGCAGGAATAATTTATGACTGAGACTGAAAAAAGAAATACAGTAACACCATGTAAAGATTATTTATGTCAGAGTTTGGGACTACAACTAAACAGTCCACTTATGCTTTGCTGACAAGGTCATAAGAAGGTCAAAACATGCATGTCCACAGCTAGTGGAGGTTGGTTTTTGTGGCCTGAATATCTGTAAACAGACTTAAAAGTCATGGGCATTCAGAATACTTATAGCTGAAATACCTAATGTTCCTTAAGGGATCATTTGTTATATCCCATAGTCCTCTGTTACAGGAGGTTTTGAGAAATCACACAGTGAAAACTCTAGCTTAGCTAGGTTTTTCTTGTAGTTTTTACTAATTGGATTGGCTGTGTGAGCCTTTTATTATTTGATTTCGGTAATGAGAAAGGTAAAAAAAAGAGATAAGTAAGATATATAAAAAAGTATAAATATAGGGGGAAAAGGGAAATGAAAAAAAGTAGGACAAGATGAAATAAAATAAATATCAGAATACAATAAAATTATGAAGTTAAAGTAAATTGTTGATTGGAAAAAGAAAAGAAGAATGTTATCAGCTTGCCATTTTGTCAAACCATTTCTCTTCGCTCAGAATCTTTTGTCCCACAACCAGACTTCACCAGTACATGAATAGTTTTACTAGCATGTCCTAGCCATGTAGATAGTTTCTTGACACTGCTTGCCACCCCACCTGTATACCTGTAATATAAACCTTATGATAGCCGTATATAATTGTCTCTGACCCTGCTTTTAATACACCACCTCAACTACAGTATTAATATCTTCTGCCCTACCACGTTCCTGACCTCACTTCCATATCTTTAAATGCCTAATCACTAGGTCTGTCATCTAGTTGACAAACTCAATAATACACCTCTTTAAATTCTCAGTGTTCAACATCTATTAAATTAATAAATATTTTTATACTTTAATAGTTTCCTTTATTTAATATGAATGCAGTCTAATTGTTCAGGTATATTACTGAATATCTGTTTTAAAGATGTATGTAATATGTTGGAGCTTTTCTCTCCTAGCCTCCACTGAAAAGGGTTTTTCACTAAACCCAGATGGACAAATTTGGTAAACAAAAGCAAAATAAAATGCGATTTTGGGAAACAAATTGGTGTACTCATGGAAGGAATTTTGGTTTGGTATGTACCTCACAAGACATCTGCAACAGCGATCAGATGTTTGCAGTGAGACAGATGGTCGAGAATAAGGTAAAGATGAGGAAAAGTCCAACTGGGCATTCCTAGAATTAGAGAAAGCATTTGACAAGGTCCCAAGAAAGCTGATTCGGGCAGTTCTGTGGTGGTTCGAGGTCCTCATAGCATTGGTAAAATTAGTGCAGACTATATAGAAGGACCCAATGACTTTGGTATGAACAGTGTTCATCCTCACAGAAGGGGTCCTAGTGGGAGAGGGCGTGCATCAGGGTTCAACTCTGAGTCAACTGCTGTTCATACTCATGATGGACTACATTAGCAAACAGGTTGGAGAGGACAAATCAACAAAGTTGCTATATGTAGACAATGTGGCATTACTAGGAGACTCTAAGCAAGAACTTCAGCAAAGGATAGGGAAATGGAATGTAAAATTGAAGGTACATGGGTTGAAAGTGAGCACTGATAAGGCAGTTCTGATCGCAACAAATTGGAGAAATCTGAAGAAGCTGAGAACTGAGATAGAAGGGAAAACGGTGGAACAAGTTAACAGCTTCATGTAACTAGGAGGTGTGGTTGAGAAGAAGGGAAGCCTGAATGAGGAGGTCAAAGCTAGAATGAGGGAGACTGCAGCCAAATGGCACAGTGTGCCAGTAGTAGTGTGTGAGAGGAGAATGCCAAATAAGCTGACAAGTAAGGTGTACAAAACAATGGTGTGCAAGCACACTGTGAGACAGATGAAGAAATGAAGACATCAGATCAGAAGCCAAAGTAGCTCCAGTTTTAGTGAAGGTCAAAGAGAACACATTACAGTGATCCAGGCACATATGCAGAAATCAGAAGACAATATGGTGAAGAAAATTTGGGTCAGACAGAAAAAAGGCAAGAGGAAATAAAGGGTTCCAGAAAAGAGGTAGATGGATTGTGTGATAGAAGACCTGTGACAGTCAGGCATGACTGTAGAAGAAGGTAGGAGCGTGACATTAAATTGAGTGATGGTGACAGTTTATACGGCACCCTGACCCCCATGTAGAAAAATGTAGTTGATTATGATGATTTCTTACAATAGTGAATATGTGGTGATCGAAGAACAGTTTGTAGTCTGCATAGGTTCCCAGGTCCCTAACTATTGGATCAGTTTTCAGGGGTGTGTTCATCAGTTTTCAAGAGAATGTCAGATATGGGGGAGTTTAATTTAACAGAACTTGGACTTTTAACTGACATTTTAAAGAGAGTAAGATATTGGTTGTGGCAGCGAGAAAGGGGAAGAGGTTGAGAGAATTCATAAGTAAAGGAAGTGTTTGGTTCCTTGACTGATAAATACATATTAATATAAATGGTGTAAGAAAATTGTTAATGTATGTATTTGGTAAATATTGTAATAAACATAAGGAACCTGTATACTTTGAGTACCAAGGCATTTTTTTACATCCTTCTGAGCTACCATCAAATCTAGCAGATGGGACCTCAGTTTAACATTTTCTCTGAAGGCTGGCACACCAGGAGTGCAGCACACCCTAATGCTGCACCACAGTGTCAGTAATTTGAAGATTGATATGCAAGACCAAAAGAGAAGCCGGGGGGGGGGGGGGGGTTGGCAGGCTCAGAGGAGTTAGCCAAGATGCAGCCAGGTTGATAACTCCCAGAGGAGTTGGCCATGATGCAGCCATGATGATTGCACCCCAACCTAAGTCTACTCTTTCCCCAGTTATCCTTCTTTCTTCAGAGGTATTTAGAGAGATCTCAGCCTTTTTTGCATAATGCTGGGAGAACATCACCCATGATCAATGAGTACTGAACTTTCTTCAAAAAAGCTAGAAATTACTCTTCCAAATAATTTCAAAATGTCACAGCATTCCACTGTGGATTAGTTGGATTTAATTCCTTCAAGTCTTAAAAGAAATGATGCAGTCTGAGGACATAGAGTGCCAGCTGACGAGAAAGAGCAAGGGTTCTGCTCAAGATTTTTTCCTGGTCCGAAGAAAAGAAGGCACATGGAGACCTATTCTATCTTAACAAGTTGTTTATTGTGCCCAAATTGAAATTGTTAATGTTGCAAAGCCCATTACCGGTCCTACCAATCTATGCCTTTATGGTCACACTGGACATAGACTGTTTTATCTTCGTATACCCATTGTCAAAAATCACAGGAGGTTTATCAGATTTGCAGCCAAGGGAAGAAATTTTCCAGTTCACATTCTTGCCCCTTTGGATTGTATACTAGTGTTTTCACAAAATGCCTGGCTCCAGTAATTGCTTATTGCAGGACAAAGGGTAGCCAAATTTCCCACAAGCGATTACTCTATCCCAGCAGAGTCCCGACAGGACATTCTCAAGGCTTTGAAATTCATCTTAAATTGCTTCATTGAGCTGATTCTCAATGTCAACAAAACCAAAAATCAAACCTAGCACCATTAGTGACTTGTTTTTCCTGGGCCAAGTCTGGACAGCAGCCTTCGCACACCTTTCCTCCCTGAGGATGGAGTGTCCCATTTTTCCTTATACTTTCAAAACACTTTCAACAAGTGAATTCCTTGGATTATTGTATTACATGGCATCCTGCATCCTAATGGTGCTCCTTTCCTGTCTACACATGAGGAAGCAACAGCAACAAAAAAGTACACTCTCCACAACGTCGAGCCAAACACAATTTAATAAAAATGACAAAGCTTTCAGCTATACAAATAATCTTTCCTCAGTGTCTTACAAAAATTAAAAACTCAAACTAGTATTTATAGTAAAAACATGTGACACAGCCATTAATTAAATAGAGTGAACACCCAACTCTTAAAGAAACAGAGATAACAAAAACAGGAACAGATATATACATATATTTAATTTCTTCTTAATTTTCCTTTGTTTATTTTTCAAGGCAGGTTTCAAAGTAACCTGCTTGTTTAATCCTGGACCTTTGTCGGCTTGAAGCCTAACTATCCATTCATATTCTCTGGTGTCCACAATATTATTATGGTCACCACGCCTAATATTAGAGTAAACTATAGACACAACTCTAAAATCAAATTCATGTTCAGCACCCATCTGGGAAATATGGCAAGCAAGTGAATTGCTACAAACATTCCTATGGATCTCTGACCTATGTTCAATAATTCTGTCCTTTAATCGCCTAGTTGATTTTCCCACATAAAAACCTAGGCACTTTTTACATGTTGCAAGATATATAATACTAGAAGTGTTACATGTTGCTGTACAGTGGAAGGTAAACTTTCTACCACTATTAGGATGTATAAACTCAGGACATGAATTAATACTATTACAGCAAGAACAACTATAACACGGAAATGTACCTATTCTATTAAATTCACTGCCTTATACTTTATTCAAAGCAAAATCTTTATAACATAAGCGTTTTAAGTTGGCACAGTTCCTATAACTAAACAGAAGTTGTTCTGGAAGCCAATTTTCATGGCCAGGTATAGATTTTAGAATAAACCAATTCTTTCTGATAACCCAGATGGGTGCTGAACATGAATTTGATTTTAGAGTTATGTCTATAGTCTACTCTGATATTAGGCGTGGTGACCATAATAATATTGTGGACACCGAGGAATATGAATGGATAGTTAGGCTTCAAGCCAATAAAGGTCCAGGATCAAACAAGCAGGTTACTTTGAAACCTGTCTTGAAAAATAAAGAAAAGAAAATTAAGAAGAAATTAAATATATGTATATATCTGTTCCTGTTTTTGTTAGCTGTTTCTTTGAGTTGGGGGTTCACTCACTTTAATTAATGGCTGTGTCACATGTTTTTACTGTAAATACTAGTTTGAGTTTTTAATTTTTATAAGATACTGAGGAAGGATTATTTGTATATCCGAAAGCTTTGTCATTTTTATTAAATTGGAGAGTATACTTTTTTGTTGCTGTTGCTTTTGTACTTCACTCTCCACTTTACTACTCTTACTTTTGTGATTGAGTACACATGAGGAAGCTCCAGTGGTACTTGAGAAACAGATGATATCAGCATCCTTCTTCATTAGAGACCACCACTCCACTTATTCTTTGCATCAGAATAGACAGTTCATGGTGAGTGGTACAATGCAAGATAAACGAGGGGTTGCTGTTCAAAGCACCACATCCCATGATGACCCTCACCACAGATTACTCGGACCTAGTTTGAGGACCCATGTGAAAAACTATTTTAAAGAACATGGGATGATAAGATGAGGAAAAACACACAAACATAAAATAGATGATGGGTGTTATTTATAGTTTCATAGGTATGTACTAGTCACCACTGGGGCCTTTTTAAGTCTAGTAATGCATCCCAAATTTTTTTTACAAGTTTTTGTACCCTTGATAAGTGTTAACAGGGACTTATGAGATGAAACATTTACAAGCAGGGGCCTGGTAGATGAATCATTTACAAGGGAGTACCTGTGTCCATTAGAGACATAGGTGTCACACCAGGGATGAATTTCCTTTTCCCCATTCAGTTGTTCAAGTTGCCCTTGAATTAGATTAGGGAGGAACTCTGCTTCACATGGATGGATAGCCTGTTCCAGAGATGGGGGTATTCTATCTCTGGGGTACATACCTGTTTCTCCAGCAGATCCTGTTTATATCACAGGCAAAGTTTAAGCATTCAGAACAGATAATTTTGGTGCAGTTTGTTTTGCAAATATGTAAAAGGTTCATTGGGGTGTGATCTGACAGTGCCTTGTTTACCAGGCATAGATTACACCTCAGCAGCTAGTAGGAGACAGAATACAGAAACATGGCTTTGAGATGGTCTGCATAGGACAGTGGCAGATCCTGGCCCCTGATAAGCAACTGACCATGACTTTCTCCTTACTCAGCCTGATGAGAGGGACATCAGTGTGTCTCACAATGGAATCTTCAATGACTAGAATGTTGGATTATGTGGCACCTTGCCTTATATGCTTAGAAAGTAGGGGCTCCATAAGATGTAGTTGTATGCGTTAATGTGGGTGTAGTTTTAAAAGAGAGCATTCAGTGCTGCTGAGGGCATTTGTTATGTGTTCTTTGTCTAGGAAGTCTTTGGGGTTTAGGAAGGTTATAAGTGCCACAGCATATGTGGGCCTGTGTGTCTGTGTTGTAATGTGTGTGTGATGGGTGCAGCATGTGTACTACTGACAATATGATTGACATTAGGAGTACTTTTACGCGAGAGCTTTGTCTCCTTTGACATTGTGTAAATCATCAGTTTGCTTGAGAATTAGCTTGTTGTCAGTAAACATAAGGCAATTTCTACATTGCTTCAGGATGCCCATATACACCAAGCAGGTTACAGAGAGAGGGAAAGTTCATATCCTTAGCAAACCGTCCGTCTTTTATTCACAAAACAGTTACGGTGAGAATATAACATAAAGTCAGGTGTATCTGGTTTACAACACTAGGGGCAGTGCTTGTCACTGCAAACTAGTTACCAAGAGTGCAGCTAGGTATTAGTGAAATTTCAAGGGTGCTTTTTCAGGAAAAATGTCATCTAAAAGTCCCTGCATCTATACAAGATGTGACGTCCCCACTCTGGGCCAGTAATCAAGGAGCCTCAATCCTCACCACTGACACTGGATAGGGACATTCACTTGGAACAAAAATGGATGCACCCAGCATTTCCAGATATAGGTCTCTGCATCAAGCACAATTTCTCTTAAGAACACACAGGGAATACACTCTGTCCAGGGTCTGGATTTCTATCTCACTCCCCCCAGGTCCCCAGTAATGCTCTCCACTGGCACAGCTGAAGAGTTGTCCTCAGCCGAGTGTCTAAGCCAAGTGTGCCAGCACCCTCTTTGTAAAACTAGTGCTTCGTGTCCCTGTTCTTAGTAGCTCACACACACACTGTGAGATTTGATTTTCACACACACCTGGGAAAGGCTGGCACAGATTTACCTGCTGTGCTCCCTTTTTCCTCAGATTATAAGGTAGTTATCACTGCCACCAGACATTACAAAGCCAGGTTCTTGCAAGGGTACCCAATTATACTGAGTGAAATAAATGGTAATGTTGACCAAACAGCCAGGCTTCAGGAGTGGCCACAGTGTCACCAATAGATATAAGTACTCTCAAAGGTTAAACTATTTCTCTGAAGGACCAGGCATAATTGAAAGTTTAAATATATTTAATAAGTAATAAAACATGAAAATACAAAATATCTATTTACAGTAAACACCAAAGTTTCAGCCACAGGAAATAGTAAAAATAACTCAGCTGGAAAGCTTCACACAGTTACAGAATTTAACTATTCTCACTATATTTTCCTGACTGATCTAGAGTGTTACCATTCCTGTTTACTTATTAGAGCAAGGCAAGATGAAGTAGGTGAGGGATTCTTACATGTCAGGTTCCAAGAAACAGACTGCCCTGTGACTTCAGTCTCAACTAATATTAAAACATTGTACAGGGTGACATCACATACATCTGGTCATCTGATTTTTGGTTCCCATGCAGCCCCTCACTGCTAGAAACTGCCAGGATTTAGCACTTATATGTCAATAATGCACACACAAGACCTTTGCTGAGATCTGGTGCAGCTTCTGGAAGTCATAAAATAATTACAAACCTCTACTACTCCTACAGAGACTAACACACCATGCTTGTTACAGACACTGCATCTCTGGCTACATTCAAAACTGTGAGATAACATCTTTATGGCCGAGGCCCAGTAATTTAATTGTTTTACTATTTCTCAAAGTTAGCTGGAACTGAGCTTAACCTCTTCTCTTCCAGTATCCTCTCTTAACACACACACACATATGTATATATATATATATATGTGTGTGTGTGTGTGTGTGTGTGTATGTATATATATATATATATATATATATATATATATATATATATATATATATATGTTTAATTTCGTTACAGTGCAGTCAGGACCTACTATTGGTAAATTTTTAATGCAAGCAAGTTTACAAATCCATTTTCAACACAAGCATCTGTACAAATCAGTTTAATATTCAAATAACATAGAATTCTTTACTAAATTCCAGCTAGCTCTGCTGACATATATTCACATCACTAGCTTACTTCTCCTCTCATCACTGGCAATACCTCACATCGTCACACAGGACACTGCCAAACACTTGAGGGGAAATTAATAAAATAGACCATGATGATTTATGGATGACACATTTAGGGAGATATTCTGAAGTTAGCTTACTTAGACAGTAACTAATCAAGCAGCACTTAACTGAAAAGTAAAAAGACAGACCTTTGTTAAGAATGATGAATAGGAGGGATTCACCTAATTGGCTACCACTAGTGTTGGTCTCACTACAGCTTCATTGTGCTGGAATTTGCTTCTTCTCTCACCAGAAGCAAAACAGTAGCACCAATCTCAAGATTAGAAGCAGGCCATAGGCTATTTGATTATCAACAGTCTCGTCCCAGATGAGGCAGGGGTCTGCAGGCGTATTGTAGCCTTTTCTTGTTAGATATTTTGAATAGCAACCAGATCAATCAGGAAGGCCCATCACAGACAGACACTGCCCAATAACGTACTGTCATGAATCATAATTTTAGATTGAATGCTACTCTGCTACCATTCACTTTTCCCTGGATTCACAGCATTTATATATAAACAAATGTTTGTCTTTTTAATGTGGATATTTAACGCAGGCTTACCTCAAATTACAACTTTATAAAAAGAGAAAAGAGCAATATGTAAAATATATATGTCAGTACAGTTTAAATCTAAAATTGATATTTTCAGTCTGTTCTATTTCACATGCAATTCTGGATCCTTTATATTATTATTATTATTTGTCTTTCCCTTGACCTTCAGTGTGTGGCTGGTCTGCCTTCTCACAATGCTTGCCAGGCTGTCCCCTATTTTCTTCAAATTTATTCCGTTTTCCTTTTCTTGCATTTTCTTAATTGCACCCAAACCCCCCCCCCCGCGGCATTCCCTGCTTGTTCTCTCCCATGACCATTTGGCCACCATGTTGGAGAAACTGCTAGTACCTCACTATCTCTAGACAAAACTGCTTCTGGTTCCAAAAAAGATCTGACCACTGTCGAAAAAAAAGATGGCAGGAGAGACTAATTTGAATTTGAGCTTTAAACTGTTTCTGAAAAGAGGTACTAATTTCTTCTTTTCCTGTCTAGTGTCTACTGAACAATTCTGAATGGCAAACACACTCTTTTCTCCCACCAACAAATTGTTCTCTTTTTTCTAGAGTTCACTCAGTAGTTGGTCCTTTAGCTGGCCTTGAGAAACAAGCAATTAATCCTGTTAGCATGCAGACTTTTGGGCATTCTGTCCAATAGTATTTTTTCTTGGGAGATGCTGTCCATTTACTTAGTTGAGCCACCATGTAGCTTTTGCATTCCTTGCCTTCAACTCCCGTCAGTATATTGGTAAATCTTAAATTCTCACACCATCCTATCTCCTTAATTTCCACCATTTTTTCTCTAATTTCTTCCTGCACGGCCTCTAGCTCTTCTAACCACTGTGTGCTTACTTCTGACTCTCTTAATTGCCTCAGTATAATCAGAAGTGGGTTGATAAAGCATTTTCTTCCTCTTCAAGTCCTTTAGCAGTTTTTTGTATACTCTACCAAGGAATCTCTGTTTTTATGACATCACTGTATGCTTTTATCTAGTTTCTCCTAAATATCAGACATTTTACTAATTTCTTTTGGCTCTAATTCCATGGCTTGTTTTTGTGGGTTTCCCTCTCCTGCCATTTGCAGCATAGCCATGAGCAGCTGCTTCCTTTCTTTTTCTGCTGCTTTTAGTCTTCTTTTCTTTTCCATTAAATCATCAAGATCACTCCTGTTTGTATTTGTACAGCTCTGAGCTCTTTTCTAACAGCTTAAACAGATTTCTATTCCAGCTGTGGGAGAGCATAAATTTTTGTATACTTAGCTCGGCACAATACCAGAAATCCAAGATAGATTAAATGGTTTATACTCTCTCTGGTTCATTATGACCAGTGTGGAATTGTGGCAGAGTGCCAGACATCGGACAGTGCCTTTAAGTCCATGATGCTGACCCAGCATGCACAATAGCACAAATTGCTTTTTGATTATAATCTAGTTAGAGGAAGGCTCAGAAGGCATTTGATCATATAAACTAGAATTATTTTATGGCCGTCTTAATTAGGATGAGGCTACCTTGGAGGTTTATTGATTTGCTCTCGGTAAGTATACTGGGGGCTGTGAGGGTCAGATTAAAGTGAATGGCTACTTATCGGATCCATTTAATTTAGAGCAAAGGATATGTCAAGACTGCTCCCTCTTAATGCTTATTTTTGCCCTTTTTTTTATAAACCCTGTGTTCACAATGAATCACGCTTTGCTGCTGTAGGGATGTCAGTTGCATGATGGGACAAATCTCTTACTCTTTCTGATAACTGTAAGTTTGTTTAATAGGCTGAAATGGCAATTTGCTTTAACTATACTGTTTTCTGGCACCTTTTGGCAAAATAATCAGGGATAAGATAATCATATTTAAAACTCAAGATGGATGTGCCAGTTACATCCCATCCCCAGTAATCCAGAAGAACCATCCTTTTTGGGGGGGGGGGGGCATAAAGCAATGAAATATCTTGGCATACAGCTGACACCTGCCTTGCAGGAGACTTTGGTTTATTCATATGGAGATTTGAATGAGAGAATTGCCAGCCTTTTAAGTGGTTAGAGTTATTACTGGAATTTTATCAAATGATGCAGGCTACAAAGATGTTCCTCTTGTCATTATGTCTTTTATCATTTTCTTAACATGCCACTAAAGGGCCTTAATGGTGAAGATCAAAGACGTATCATCAAGTTTATCTGATGGAGTAATAGGTCAAGATAATATTAACATTGCTCCTCTGTCAAGGAGGGGTTTGACTACCAGTTTTACAATTATATCAGAGGATCTCTCCATCGTATATTTTATGCAAGTGGTCTTACCCTGAGTCTGTAATTGGAAAAGTATGTTGGAGGATTGAACTAGTGAGCAAGGGTTAGATTGTGTTCCTTGTTTTGAAATAAAATATACCATCTGAATACACATCTAGTACAGATCATGCCAATGACATTCATTTGGAAATGGGCATGGTTCCATTTCTCAATCAAACAAAATGTTGGCCTATGTTGTGTTAGTCTGCAGCAATGATGGAGAATAAGAAGGTGGATAAGAAGGGTGGGTGAAGCCAAGTATTGGGAACATCCACTTCAAGGAACCAAGGTTATGGCTTGAAATATTTGTTTAACATGGAATTCCTCGTGAGTTGGTTATAGTACAGGGAGTTTGGTCAGTTTTATTCTGACAATTAGGGGATAGTTCGAATCCCTATGCAGGCTACTTGGAAAAGTTTGTGTGATTATTAGAGTAAAAAGTAATATAGGGATAAAGCTGCAGCAGTGCTGGAGCACATTCTTCCAAACTCCAGTCTTACAGGTGGATTAGGATTAGATGTGTATTTGCTGCGTTTATATCACGTTATTGAAAGATGAAAATAGCGAACGCTATTTCATCGAGCCTAAAATATCTAAACCATATAATATTGAACATTCAGAACAGCGAGTTTTTTCCTTGGGAAAAAATTTGCTATTCCGAAACAAATATACACAACACAAGCACACCTAAAAAGCATCATTCCACACACATACACTTATAATCCTACAACTAACCCTACACTAAACTATACACACACTACTATCTATCCACTTACCTTAACCCAAACCCTAACCCTAAGGTCTGTCACTATCGCACATTCATCTAACCCACGCCCTAACTCACTTAACCCGCCCCTAACCCTAATTCATCTAACTCGTGCCCTAACCCGCACCGTAATCCTAACAACCACACAATCGCACACTTACCTGAACCCGACCCGTAAATTTCCACCACAGAGCTGAAAATAGCAAAGCCACAGAACCGGCCAACCTAATTCTTTCCCTAGGAAAGAATTCGGTGTTTTGCAGCTTCGCTATTTTTAGCGTTCACTCAAAAAGAGCCGATATTAGAACATTCAAAGAACTTTGATGTTCTGATATAGACCTGTATTTGCTTGCCCGTCATAAATGCTAGAAGGTTGCAGAGATCCAGAATTTTTGTATGGAAGTGCTTACAGAAATATTTTTTGTATGTCAGAGAGGCTGGTCAGAATTTTTCAAGGTTTTGGCGGAATTTGCTAGAGATTGTAGCTTGGGGGACATTGGCTTCTGGGAATACATGTTTTAGTCCTGTAAAAAAATTTGACCAGTTCGAGAGATTATGTAATGTAGGGGTAGTCATCTTGGGAAACTGTTGTTAATTTTATGAGGGAGTTATTACGCCTAGGAACATTTTAGTTTACAGGCAGGACTAAGCTCAGATGGGATTGATTATATTTGATATAGCTTGGGGGCAAAAAAAAAAAAAGATAAGGTAGAAGAATGAAAAATCCAGAATTGTAGATGTTCTTCATAGTATATGCTGTGGTACTGATTCTTGGGTCTTCCTGCCATACAGAAGCCTACTATCACTCCAATTTCCAGTGTCTTTGCATCATCCCTAGCTGATGGACATCTGAACCTCAGCATAATAAGTAAGGTTGTCTTATCGGCACCATTGTCATTTTCTTGCTATGCAGTCCGGTGTATTTCCCATGTGTTCAGTATGCTTACACCCCATCAGTTGGCTTATGGTTCCAGAGATCTTCCTTCTCTTTCCAGTCAGATAAACATCCCATTGATAAAGTTTCTTTACTAATTTAATGTTCAAAAAAGTAAATTTCTTAAAAGTATGTGAAGCAAATCCTACATAAATATTTTTTCATTGTCTATTCTGCTTGGGGCCTCGATGTCTGTAACTGTCCTGACTGTGAAAAATTCTGTATGAACATTCTCAAACGTTGGGCTGAGGTACTTGTTGCCAATATTGAGTCATCATCTTTGGCTACCGCAGGTCCTCCACAGACTCTGGCAGCCACTAATGCCATTCCAAAAAAATGGAAAAAGAAAAAGGCTAAGGACCCTGATGTTTCCAAAAAAGCTTCAGCTGTCATTCTTAAGTCGACCAAAGACCTATGTGAAGCATTTTTGCAGCCCAACTGATCATGAGACTCTTGGGCCCAAATCATCTGGTGCGACCCCTTGGGAGGTCACTATGGCTTCCGGTCTGTCCTTGTATACCACCATAGTTCACATATCAGTGGTGGTGTGAGGTTACTCTGTGTCTTTCGAAGAGGATTCCATGTCTTCCCTGGCTACCAAAGTCACAAGCAAAGTTGCAGTTGGACGACCACACCCTCCAAAATTAAAACCTGAAACATTGTAAAATGGACAGCCAAACTAAATCAAATCACTACATTTCCTTCGCCACCACCTCTATTCAAACCAAAGCTTAAGGCTTCTTTAAAATATCACTGGTGTTTATAGCTTTTATGAAATCTCAAGAGCCTTCTCATTCATCTACCTGCAAGGCCTCTCCATCTAAAAGAAGCAGGAAAGTATCTTTTCAGGAAGAGGAAGATTCCTCTAACTCTGAGGATGAGGAGGAATTGTCTTACTCTGGACACTTACCACTTGAAACTTACCCAGACTCAGATGACATTCTCTTCCGCATCCCTCCCTGAGGACCTTTCCTTTGGGGAATATCTTACATAGAATGAAGAAGGCTTTTAATTAGGAAAATAAGCAGTTCTTCTAGCCCTAAACCCACTGTAGGGAACTCTTCAGTTTACCTTTACCCAGACCAATGGCTATTCCTCCAGTGCACATTGTATTGGATGATGTCTTCAGAGAAATAGCTCTACACCCTGACTCTCTAACCCCTGCTCCAAGGAAACCAAACAGGTTTAATAAAGTGCTTGAAACTCATAAGCAACTCTACAAAAAATCCGAAGGCTGATCCTTCTGTTGTCTCCACTGAATCCACTAGAGGTGCACCTAATGGGGTCAACAAGACATCCCCCGTGGAATGACAGAAAAAGCAGATTACTAGACAGATTTGGGAAGAAAGTAGATGCCTCTGCCACTGGCACCCTGGAAATGAAAGCTTTAAATTGTCATTTCCATAGCTTAAGTACCTTGAATCTCTTCCAGACACAATGCCAGATAAGCTTGACTCTATTGCGGATAGAACCTTATCCAAGCTAATTCAGGAGATAGCCAGAAAAGTGTTACAAATCTCTAGACACTCCTTAAAATGTGGCTGTGATGCTTTTTGATGTGTCCTGCAGAATGGCTGCCACAGGTTTTATCTGCAGACATGCATAGCTCAGGACCCAGCCCTTGTCAGTTCAACTAAATGCTGAACTACTAGATGCTCCATTGGACAAGGAATTAATTTTTGGTCCACCAGATGAACAAGTTTCTGAGAAACTAGACATAAAAGGAAAGCAAATTAAAGAATTTTACCTGTCTCCAACCCCAAGGTACAGAAGCAATTACACTTCAAAACCTTAACCTTTCCTACTCTAGACAAGACAGAGGGAGGTATTCCTGTGAGGAAAAAACACAAGACGATCTAGGGGATGGCAAACAGAACAATCTCAACATGCAGGAAGCTCCTAGGAACCCACTCAGCAATGAGTGCAACTGTGACTATGTTCTGTGCCTCTCCCTTACCCATTCCCTTTGAGAATAGACGTATTCTGTTTCACACGGGCAAACTGGTTCCTGTATGCATTCCCGCGCTTGACCCGGATTCCCAGGGTACTAACAAAAATCAGGGCAGACAGACCCAGCATGATCCTAGTGGCCCTGTTCTGGCCAAGACAACACTGGTTCTCCCTCTTCCTGATGCTCATTGAAGAGAAATTCTGCACCCTACTGCAGGAGATAATCTCCTCAGCCAGGTCAATCGGTCTGTCTTCCATCCCTACCTAGCCATCCTCAGGTTAACCAGCTAGAGGACTGGGTTTTGGCATTTAGGGCAGCATGTTATCCCAAGGAGCTGCTGTCCATTCTATGGGGAGCAAGAAGGCCCAATACCAGGAAATCATACTTAGCAAAATGGAAAATAATTTTGCAGTTGGACATTGATCCTACTCAAGCAGGGATCAGCTCAGTCTTGTAGTACCTGTCAGGACTCTTTTACACTAGGCCTTTTCTATTCCAGCATTAAGGTACATGTGTCAGCAATTTTAACTTGACTAGTAGTCCACCTATCTTCTCACACCCTTACATAAAACTCTTTCTAAAATGGTTGATTCACTTGAGACCACCCAGAAGAAACCCCATTCCACCTTTTGATCTTAATTATGTCTTAGAAAATAAAGCCTAACTTTGTCTCCCTTTGAACCTGCTGCCACTGCCTATCTAAAGATGCTCACTTGAAAGACCACGTTCCTCATAACTGTGACTTCAATTAGAGTTTCTGAATGACAAGCAGTCATGTGTAAAGAACCTTTAACTGTATTCCATAAGGACAGGGTCACCCTCAGTACAAATCCAACTTTTATGCCTAAAGTGATATCAGAACTTACTTTAAACCAGGCTATCAACCTGCCAGTCTTCCTCCCAAATCTAAAGAACAGGGTAGAACAAGTTCTTCATTCCCTGGATGTGTACAGGTAGATAAGGTACTTTTTACACAGAACAAAAAGCCCTAATAAAGCAGAGCAATTGTTGGTGGCTTTCGCAGAAGGTAAACAGGGCAAACTTGCCCCTCCCCTTAAGCATGACTGATGGGAATCATGATGATCAGTGAAGTTAACTTTACTATAAGTGATTTTGCAGAAAAAAAATCATGTGAAAACTTTTGGTGAACCCTCTGAGGTCATATGTGGTGGAATACCACAACACATCCCAAACCATAGATATCTATAGCTCTACAAAGTTAGACGACTTTACTAGAAAAGCTAACCCAGACTCTGCCACAACTTGCTGTGAGGAAAAGGTTAGTTTGCTTTTGCTTTCTGGTATTTTGGTTTGCTTCATTGCCCCCTTCTATGTTGTATATTGTGATTTATTTTCTTTACACTGTGTTTTAGTTGTATTCTGCTTTTAAGGGCATATTTAAATTAGGAAAGAGACCACAACTTGTTTATTTTGTGAGTTACACAGAAATTAAGTTTTCCCCACCCTCTCACCATGGTGGTGGTGTGTTTTTAAACTCAACATAAGGAGCAGGCAGCTAGAAAGTTAATTTGACTAAATATCTCCTTCCCTCTCCTCTTTCATTGCCTATTGTGAGTATGAGTAAGCACAAAATTATCGTTTTGTGAAATCACTTCCCTTCAACTATTTAAATTTATCGGTCATTCCACTGTATTCCATAGTACCAGTAAACAAGAGTGCCACCCCCTTCCAATCTATCTTACTCTTTTAAAAGTAGTGGCACTCACTTGGATAGCTAAAGCTTAAGTCACCCCTTTTCATATCTAACTGCTTAGTGAACATTGCAGCTGTTAGGATATTACCCCATTTTTTCCATCCTACCTTTAAAATCTGTTACATCTACTCCAAGACCACCAGTTATTGGAGCGCTCACATTCTGCTTCTCAGCAGTCATCTTGGGATTAGTGTTTGCACCTGGTGAGAGATGGAGCATAGGATCATTATTTCCTGGAGTCTGCTGATCACTGGAAAGTGTAATAACTGCTTCATAGGTGCCAGTTTGGAATTTGTGCTTATTTTTTGCTTCCGGTGAGTGAACGGGTGGATTGCATTGATTTCTGACTGTTTTTGGTTGGGCAGTGAGTGTCTGTGTTTAACATTCCTGATTGGTCTGGTTGCTGTTCAAGGCATCTACCAGGAAAAGGCTACAACAAGTCTACAAATCCTTGCATCATCTGAAACAAGACTGGATCACCAGTCAGTCTGTGCCTGTTTCTCATCTTGGGATTGGTGCTACTTTTTGCTTCTGGTGAGAGAAGAAACAAAGGAGAATTGTAGCCTAGCAGCATGAAGCTGTGGTGAGAACATTACTAGTAGTAGCCATTCAGGTGACTCTCCTCTTTTCATCATTCTTGTCAAGCTAATTCTTTTTTTTCAGTAAGTACTGCTTAATTTGTTACTGTCTAACCTAACTTCAGAATATCTCCCCAAATACTTCATCCGTAAATCATCAGGCTCTACTTATTAGTTTCCTCTCAAGTCTTTGGCAGTGCACTGTGTAGACGCAGACACCTTGACTCAACATATTTCCTGTAAAACCACCATTGAAATTTCACCAATACCTAGTTGCACACAGGACAACTAGTTTCCAGTGACAAGCACTGCCCACAGAGTTGCAAACTAGATACCCTTGACAATACCTTATATTCTCACTCCAACTGTTTGATCAATAAAAAAAGGGTCTGTAGCCATAGATATGAACTTTTCCACCATCTCCATTACCAGCTTGGTAGATAAGGACATCCTTAGGCAATGTAGGAATTTCCTCATATTTACTGACAGCCTGTTAATTCTCACACACACTGATAATGCTACGTGAGAGATGTATTTACACAATATCACTGGAGGCAAACCTGTCATATAAAAGCACTCCTAATGTTATTAAGGTTGTCAGTACTACACATGCTGCACCCATCGCATACAATTCACAGCAGACACACAGACCCACATATGCTGAGGGACTTGAATGTAACCTTCTTAATCAGCAAAGACCTCCTAGAAGTAGTGCACACAACAAATACCCTGAATGCACACCCACATGAACACACACATTCACATCTCATGGAGCCTCTACTTTTAAGCTTATAAGGCAAGCAACCACACAGTCTAACATTCTGGTCATTGGAGACTCCATTGTGAGGCATACTGATGTCTCTCTTACCAGCCTGAGTAAGAAGAAAGTCACAGTCAGTTGCTTATTGGGGCCAGGATCCACCACATAACACATGCACTCAGGTCATTGGACCACAAGTTACCAGTATGACTAAGTCATAGTCCATGTGGATGTAAATGACCTGAGACCGTACCTGCCTAGACTATATGAAGAGAGACATCATGGAACTCTTGGAATGTGTGTCCCAGGCTGGTATGACCCTAGTATTGAGCAGCATTTTACCTTCTGAAATGATGATGCCACAATATGAACAAAAGATGACTGACTTTAATAATTGTCTTAGTTTCTGGTGTCATTCTAAGGGGGTGTAATATTTGTCGGCATGGAAGGAGATGGTGAACAGACCATGCTGCTTTACCGGGGATGGTCAGCCTCTCTCCCCTCTAGGCTTTCAAATATTAGCTAAAATATTGCCCTCTCCTGTAGTGCCTTTTTTTAGACAATGCCAAACAGAAAGTACAACCAACATAGCAAATCAAAACCAAGAAAATCTAATTGTGTTACTGCCCAATGCTAGGAGTCTAAGCAAAAAAAACTCCACTCCCTAGAAGATGTCTTTACCCTTGCTGACGTGTGTGCAGTAACTGAGACATGGTTTAAAGCTGTGGAGAGCACACTGACAGTGCAAGGTTATAATGCCTTCCACACATTTAGACCAGCTACTACAGAGACAGAGACCAAAGGTGGAAGTGCCTCAATTTACATAAAAAATAAGTATACCTCAAGGCTGGTCAAATAGGACAATGCCCTTGAGCTTCTTCACATTCAAATCACCTTAGGCAAAATCCAGTGCCACTTCCTTGCAAGCTGCAGGTCCCCTGCTATGACCCAGGAGAGCCGTACCATATATTTAAACTTACTGGAAACAGTCACCATCCAACCAAATACCATATTCATGGGTGACTTTAATTACCCCGCTATTAACTGGGAATCATATATGACACCAAATGTACAGGCACAGAGATTCCTGGATTTTGGAACAGATTGTCAGTGTACCAACCAGGGGCACAACTATACTGGACGTGGTTCTCACTAGTATGGGAGAGTGCCGCACACCCCCTAGTGTAATGTTTTTCCTCTGGTAAGGTCAGACCACAAAATAGTATCCTGTGAAGTAAAAATAAAACCTGAAACCCCGACTAACCCTGGAATATTCAGGAACCACTATTAGGCTAACTTCCTACTATTAAGTCATAACCTGGCAACATTTCAAGCCCCCATGAACCCTGAGAACACTGCTACCTACACAGAACTTTTCACATAAAACCCTATACAAGCTTGTTAATAGCTGCATAGAGCCATCTGTACCCACGAGGAAGAAGTACAGAAGTATCTCAAAAAAACAAGCCACTGTGGTGGAATCATAGCAACAATAGACTGCATAACAAAAGGAAGAACATCATTGCAAAAAAATAGGAGGTGCAAAACCTAGCAGGATAAAAGTACTCTCGTCAAAGTAAACAAATAATTTAGAGGACAAATAAAGTCTACCAAAGCCGAATTTGAGGTAAATTTGAACTCTAAGGCCAAGGAAAATCATAAGGAATTCTTTAGCTATGTATGCAACCTCAAAAGCAATTGTGTGCAGAACTATTTGTTAATGGAGCCACCTATAATGAGCCAGAATATACAGCAAACCTACTGGCTGACAAATTCAGCTCCAACTTTACCCCTCTGTCCCCCTCAACCTTCCCTCTGGAAATACCATGAAATATAAATCCCCCTACTATCACTTGGGGACAGGTCCTCAATGGTCTCTCTAAGGGCAAGAATACCACATCATTGGGCCCAGACAAAATCCCAGGATGCCTTCTGAACATCATGAATCATGACCTGTCAGGCCCTCTGGAATTGCTATTTAACTGTAGCCTCCAAACAGGCATCATGCCTCATGAATGGAAACAGCAACAGTAATCCTTCTGCACAAAGGTGAGCCTGAAAACTACAGATCCATAAGTCTTGCTAGTCTCATATGCAAAGCCATAGAAAGAATTATTATAGAGTTGATAAATAATGACATAGGAAACCTCCAGACACTAGACCCAACCCCATTTGGTTTCGTCAAGGGCAGGTCATGCCTACTCAACCTGGTGGACTTCTTTGAGAAGGTCACCAAAGCAATGGATGAGGGAAAAATGGTTCACACTGGTTACCTTGACCTGGCTAAAGCATTTGACACAATACCCCACTCAGGCATGTTTGACAAACTCAAGGGGACATGTCACCCAATGGGTAGCCAGCTGGCATATAGACAAGACTCAGGAAGTTAGAATTTGGGAGTCCACCTCTACAAAGAAGCCAGTCACAGAGTCCCTCAGGGACTGGTCCTGGAACCTCTCCTTTTGGGCATTTACTTGTCTGAAGTCAGGGCCAATGTCATTGGCCCCTGGCTGACTACATTTGCAGATGATTGCAAATAAGGAGTGGTCATCGAATCCCCCACTGACACAAGTGTTCTCTAAGAAGGGCTGACATGGGCAAACAGTTGGTGTCAGAGCCATGGACTAAAACTAAATGCCAGTGCATAATAGTATCCTTCGGGAAGTCATCCATCCTTGGTAACTTTCATATTGACAACACACCCCTAAGAGTTGACCCAGTAGTCAGGGATTTGGGGACACACACAGACAGTAATCTAGCCTTTGACCATCACGTGTCTACAGTAGTGAAGAAATCATTCTATGTTGTGCATCTTATAAACAGAGCTATGGCATCTAGGTCCAAGGAAGTCATTCTTCCACTGTATTCGACATTCATCAAACCTGTCATTGAATACAATGCCCCCTTTGGTATGTACCTAACCAGGCAAATCCGACAATTGGAACATCCACAGAGGTTCCTTACTAAAATAATACAGGGTGTATAGGTAACATGTCTTATGCAATGCGACTCAGGATCTTATCCCTGTATTCTGTCTCCTACAGGCAGTTGAGGGGGAGATGCATACCTTGCATACAAGGCACTGTCAGAAACCACTCTGATGGACCACCTCCATATCTGTAAAACAAAAACAGCACAAGAATTACCCATTCTAAAGACTTTAGTCTTGCCTGTGATATAAATAGGACCTGCTGGACAGATGGGTATATATCCCAAAGACTACCCCACTGTCTGGAACAGGATCTCCATCCATGTGAAGCAGAGTTCCTCCCTAACCTAATTCAAGTGTAACTTGGACAATTGGATGATTAACAGGAAATTCATCCCTGGTTTGGCACCTATGTCTCTAATAGACACAGGCAGCCTGTAAATGGTTCATCTCCCAGGCCCCTGCTTACACTTATCAAGAGTACCAGCACTTGTCAGAGATTTTGGATTTAGAATAGAATTAGATTTAGGATGCATGGCTAGGCTTAAAAAGGACCTTTTGGTCATTAGCCTGGTAAAAATAAACTATGAACTTTTATCAATTTATCTATGTATATATTTATATCTATGTATCTATATACGTGTGTGTGTGTCTGTGTGTGTGTATATATATATATATATATATATATATATATATATATATATATATATATATATATATATATACACACATATGTGTGTGTATGTATATATACCTACACACACATATATATTTAAGTAGGGGGGGTGCAGGTGGGCTTGCCCCCTGCAAAAACGTTTTAAAAATGTTTTACTTTAGGTTTTTTGGGTTGGGTTTATCTTACCTGTATGGCGCTGTTGCTTCCGGTATCATGTTCGGCTTTCTCTCTTTCAGCGTTTATGGTGTTCGCTCATTTCAGTCATCGACCTTTGTGTCAATGAACTCAGATCACTTAATTCGCCTTTCGGGTTTATAATATAGACCCCCAGGTTAGGTGTATGTGTGTGTGGTTTCTGTGAAGGTTGGGCACCGGGTTGGCATCTCGACACTATAAAAACTTCACTGCCAATCAGTCTGCAGACCGGTGATCCGCTCTGGCGATCCCTAACTGGGAAAAGCCAAAAGACGTTGCTTTTTTAGCATTCATGGAAACAGCTGTCAATAGACTGATAGGCTGACTGAGTGCTGTCTGATTTCCAGTAGGACGTTAGCACTGCCCATTGTGTCCCTTAGTGGGAGCAATGTCCTCTGATGTCCATCTATTCACATGTTGCAGTATTCTGTACTCTTGGGTCTCCTCCTGTTGCTACCCAAACGTCCGGCCAGTTTTCAAAAGTTTGTAGTCACTGCTAGGTGTGTGGGACGTCTGATGTGGCTAGACTAGTGTAGGCCATAAAAGTGACGCCTGCACACACCTGACCTCAGAACTTCTCTGCCGTTCAGTTGAACATCAGCTGTTCTGCCGTACCAGCTGTCTGAATTGTTGAGATAAGCACCCCATTGGGGATCTTTTGTTTTGGGTCGTTACATGCTGGTATATGTTCATTTCATCCAGAAAGGATAAGTGCAAGTGCGGCCATCAGATTCCCCACAAAGACACCCAAGAGCATTGCCTCTTGTGTAGGACTATCTCATGACCATAAGGCCTGCTCCATTTGCCAGGCCTTCGTCCTGAAAACTCTACATAGCAGATTGCACGCTTTAAGGTATATACCTAGAGAATCAGTGACTCAAGCGTTTAGTATTAGGCATAGAGGAGACATCTGGTCTGCCTGTCTGTCTGCCCAAGAAAAAGGCTTGAAACCATAGCTGCGCCTCCTCCTCCTCCTCCCTGACGTCCCTCCTGTGGCAGACGGCCTGGAGAGACTATCGGTTACAGCTGATTCAGGTACAGTGAGTACCAACGTGGAAGCTGCAGAACACTGTGTGGAAGGCATGTCCTTGGAGACCTGGCAAATGTCGACTTCCAAAGCTGAGGGGAAACCTAAGATTGCACTGGCCGACAAGATGGATACCTCCCCTACCACGCTGCTGCCCAACTCCAGGCCTCCTCTGGCCCAGACACCTGCTAGGCCTTCTCTGAAAAAGAAAGAAGAGAGGAAGCATACCTCTCTTCCAGCAGAAAGTCAGCAAGATTGGCAGACTTTTTTGCAAAGCCTCTTCATTGCCTTCATGGCTTTAAGGCCTGCTTCTTCAGTACCTTCACCGGTGACTCCCCCCTGTGTTGAATCCTAGGCCCCAAGCCATAGACTCCTCTCAGGTGGAAGAGGAGGAATCCTCTAATTCTTACTCAGAGAAATTTCTGTCTTAATGTTTCCTAACTTCCCTCCCCTCTTGGATATGCCTCCCCAAGGAAGAATCTGCTGAAGCAGATTCCCCAGCTGAGGATCCTACCTTTGAGGAGACCGTTGCTAAGATGAGGGAGCACTTTAAATGGGATTCATCTGAGATGACAAAGGTTCAGAAAAGGTACTACGAACTTCTCCAGATGGATTCCCCTGCTTATTCAGCTATCCCCCCAGTACTGTCAGCCTTTCTTGATGCTTTCAGTGCAGCTTCCCTGAACCCAGACTCTCAGCCCCCCCCCCCCCCCATTGACTTGACAGGTTCTGCAAAGTTCCTGAGGGAGCTAAATTCTTGGTGAAATGCCCTGCAGCTGACCCAGGCACAATCTCAGTCTCTGCAGACAAGGCATCCAAACTCCTTCCGGCTTCTTCCCTCATTCATGCAATCAAAGATAGCACAACTGTGGAACGTTTGGGGAAACAAATCTGCACACTTTCCACCCTGGCATTCAGGGCAGTCTACTGCCAGACCCACATGTCCAAATATGTCTTAGCTCTTTTGGAAAAAGCCTCAAAACAGTTGACTGACATTCCTGATTCCCCGGCCAAAGCTCAACTGTCCAGCATCATTTCCTTAACCTCCCAGGTCACTAGACACTCCATTAGGTGCAGCTATGATGCTTAAGGTCAGCTGCATCAGCCTCTGTCCTCAGACGGTATTCATGTCTAAGACTTCAGCCACTACCTGATGACATCAGGGTAAAACTCTTAGATGCACTTTTAGACACCTTGGCTCTTTTTGGCATCAAAGTAGCAGAGTTATTTAAGACTTTGCAACAAACGGGGAAGGAGCTACAAGACCTTAAACACCTGTTTGTCTCTCCTATCCCCAAGTTCCACAGAAATGACCTGTCAAAAACTCAATTTATCAGGAAGCACTCTGCTCCCACTCCCCCCCCTCCCCGACAGACCTGCCCAGCCTCCAGCGTAGAAGCCTCAATTTCAAGACTAGGCAGGTAGTCTGTGACTACCTGCCACTCTTGAAACCTCCCTCCTCCCTCCGTCCCACTGTCACTAAGGCTCTCTCACTGTCTCCCACTGTGGAGAAACATCACCACAGACATGTGGGTCCTATCCATAATAAAAAATGGTTACTTTATAACATAGATCACTACTCCATCTGGGAAGGAGTATCCCTCAGCTCCCCCAAAGAGCAGCTCCCCCTCTTTCAACCAGTTTTGTAGACAACCTCATGGCCCAAGGGTACCATCCAACCTGTCCCTCAGACATAAAGGGGGAAAAGGATTTTATTCCAGGCTCTTCCTAGTCCCAAGGAAAGATGGCCCCTGGAGGCCAATTCTGGACCTTTCCCACCTAAATCTTTTCTGGCAAGTGCCCACTTTTCAGATGCTCAGCTTGCAAACTCTTTTCCCTTTGATCTTGCCTCAGGGGTTCATGGCCACCTTGGACATCAAGGATGCCTACCTTCACATCTCCATGAAGCCCAAATTCAGGAGATACCTACGTTTCTCTGTGTCCTCTTCTCATTATAAGTTCTTGGTCTTGCCCTTTGGTCTCTCCATGACACCAAGGGTCTTCAAGTGCCTGGCACCAGTGGTGGCATTCTGCAGGACTCAAGGGATCCAAATCTTCCCTTATCTAGATGACCTGCTTATCCAGGCGAATTGTAAACAATCCCTCCTGCTCCACTTACAGACACCCCTCTCTCTGCTGCAGGCACTGGGTTTCCAGATAAATTATTCCAAGACCAACCTGACCCTGCTCAGGACCTAGTCTTACTAGGGTGCAGTATTCAGACTGATATCATGAAGGCCTTCTTACCACCCCAAAAAAGTGGAAATGTTAACACTGTACCTGCTCTTGGTCAGTCAAGCCACAGAACTGACTGCCAGGCAGTACCTCAGTCTCCTGGGCCGCATGGCTTCAATTTTCTCCATGTTACCATTGGTGAGACTTCACATGAGGAAGCTTCAGTGGTACCCAAGATCCATTTGGACTCAGCACTCTCATCATGTGGAGTACAAAATCTCCTTCTTACCCTGTCTCAAGAAAGAGTTTCAATGGTGGCTGAATCAGGTGAGCCACAACCCAGGCCTACCTCTTCAGCCCCTCTGCCAGTGCACAAAATGTACACAGATGCCTCAGACCAGCGGTGGGGAGTGACTATGGGCCCCCTAAGAATCCAGGGCATCTGATCAGACTCCAACAAACTGGAGCACATCAGTGTAAGAAAGATGAGTGCAGTTCTTTTGGCCTTGAAGGCCTTTCAACCCAAACTGAAATGGGGCACTTTAAAACTGTTCACAGGCAATATTACAGTTCTGTGATATGTCAACAAGTGGGGGAGAAAAATCATACTTGCTCTGCAGACTAGCTCTTCAGTGTGGGAGCTGGCCATAAAACAAGGAGCAACACTTCAGGCAATCTACATCCTTTCAAAACAGAACTCTGAGGCAAACACCTTAAGCATGTCCATGTCACAGTCCCATGAATGGAGTTCTTGGACTTAGTCCATAGATGGGGTAAACCTCAAATAGATCTGTTTGCCTCCCCTATGAACAGGCGGGTCTATATTGCGAAATCAAAAACCTGTTTGAGCGAATCGGAATTGAGCGACACATATAGCACGAACTACTGTAACAGCGAATGTTCAAAACCGCGAAACACGAAATGTTGGTGTCATGGTTGGCCCATCTGTGGTATAGCTCCGTAAGGTAAGTCTGCGATGGTTACGGACCTAGGTTAGGGTGCAGGTTAAGGTAAGTGCATAGATAGGTAATGTATGTAAGGTTTAGTGTAGGGTTAGAAGTAGGGTTTTGTTAAGTCTGTGTGTGTGGCTTATTTGTTTTGTTTGGTATATGTCTGTAGGGTAAGTGTGTGATAGTTACGGACCTTAAGTTTAGGGTGCCGGTTAAGGTAAGTGCATAGATAGGTAATGTATGTAAGGTTTTAGTGTAGGGTTAGAAGTAGGGTTTTAAGTGTGTTTGTGTGTGGATTATTTGTTTTGTTTGGGTATATATCTTTAGGGTAAGTTTGCGATAGTTAACCTTAGGGTTAGAGTGCCGGTTAAGGTAAGTGCATAGATAGTAATGTATGTAAGGTTTTTAGTGTAGGGTTAGAAGTAGGGTCTGGTTTAGTGTATGTATGTATTTTATTTATTATGTGTGGGTGTGTAGTATGTAGCGTGCAGTGGTATTGGCCGACTATGACGATTTGAGATTTGAAATTTCGTGGTTTAGGGGCTTTGGCATATTTGCGGTTCGGGCTATGTGTGTCGGTGTTGTGGTGTTCACTCAAACGGGTTTTTGATTTCTGTAATACAGACCCGAACAGGCAACTTCCATCCTTTTGCACCAGGCTGCCTAACCCTCTGGCGAGAGCAATGGACACATTTTCAATATTTTGGAAGGGACGTTTCTCTATGCATTCCCCCCTTTCCTCTTATTCAGAATGTCCTACTGAAGATTCAGCAGGACAGACCAAAAATCTTGTTGGTGACCCCCTTTTGGGCAAGACAGCACTGGTCCCCCCTCCTTCTGCATTTAGCCAAGGGCAATCACCACAAGTTATCCCACAAAGGGAACCTTCTCACACAGGACAAGGGATCTCTAATCGATTCACACTGGCAGTCTCTAACCCCATCCTGTGGGTGATAGAATTCTGATCCCTTACAGACTCCTAAACAATAAGGATGTGCTCACAGTGCTGCAGACCAGGAAACGTAATACCAGACGATCTTATGTATCCAAATGGAAAAGATTCTCCATATGGTGTCTTCACAAACAGTTGGACCCATCACAGAGCTAAGTCCCTTTGGTACTGTCCTGTCTGTGTGAACCTTTGCAGACAGGATTAGCATATTCCTCCATCAAGGTTCATCTGTCTGCCATCTCAGGTTGTCTGCCTGTGGAACCCCCTCTGGCTTCCAGACTACCCACAAAGTTGCTTTTAAAAGGAGTGCTGCATCTCAGGCCCCCCAGGAAACCCATTCCCCCTCCTTGGGACCTGAATTATGTCTTGAAGAAGCTCACGGTGCCACCCCCCCCCCTTTAAAACAGCATCCAAGGCTTCTCTGTAACATTGCATGTGGAAAATGGTACTCCTAGTGGCCTTGCCTTTGTCTAGAAAACTGTCTGGGCTACAAGCTCTCGTGGCCATTCCCCCTTTCACATGTTCCACAAAGACAGGATAACCCTTAGTACCAATCCATCCTTCATGCCCAAAGTGGTCAATGAGCTTTCCTTATACCAAGCCATCCACCTCCCCACCTTCTTTTCCCACCCACAAAGTGACAGTGAGAGAGTCTTGCACTCCCTTGATATACACAGACAGCTTAGGTTCTACCTGGACAAGACTAAGTTCCTCAGGAAGTTTGACCAGTTGTTTGTCTCTTTCTACTGCAGAACCATGGGGAAAGCCATAACCAAACGGACAATCTCAGCCTGGATATCCAGGGCAATTACCTTCTGCTATGCACACCATGGGAACTCATTGGGATCCAAGGTTAAAGCACACTCCACTAGGGCTATGGCCTCTTCGGGAGCCTTCTTTAAAGGTCTGGCCACCTCTACCATTTTAGAGGCAGCCACTTGGACATCTGTCCACACATTCACCAAACATTACAAACTAGACCAAATCTCTAGATCCAGGGCTGGATTCGCCAGGGCTATCCTCCATGGATTCATAGAGTATTCCTCCAAGCCACCATTCTCTTCCTCACAGTGAGCTTTGGCACTCACCCAAGAGTACAGAATACTGCAACATGTGAGTAGAAGGACATAGAATAGTTGAATAAAATCTTACCATAACTGTAGATGTCCTTCTCTTTCATGTTGCAGTATTCCTTACCTCCCTCCTTCCCGCTCCTCCTGTTAACATACTTTTACTTCCTGGATGGCACTGGATTTGCACATATTCTATGACTGAGGTCCAACTGGGGTGCTCAGTTCCGAGGTCTGGTGCATGCAGACATCACTTTTGTCGCCACGCTAGCCTAGCCACATCAGACATCCCACGTGCCTAGCAGTGACTACAAACATTTGAAGACTGGCCGGATGTTCAGGTAGCAAGAGGAGGAGACCCAAGAGTACAGAATATTGCAACATGGAAGAGAAGGACATCTATGATTATAGTAATATTTTACACAACTGTTCTTTCTCCTATAAGGGGTAAGTGGGCCACACCTCTTCACTCTTCCCCCTCCCTGGCTACTGCAGTGCTGGGGTTGCTAATAAAACCTGATCACAGTCAGGGGCCAGTCCTTCTGCTCCTTGGAGCTAAGAAAAGAACCCTTGAACCCTTTTTTGTGTCCCACCTGGACAGGGTAACCCTTCTTCCAAGTCTAAGGTGGCTTCAGAGCAGTCCCTTAACCAAACCATTCACTTACCAGTTCTCATTCCAAATCCACAGATCAGGGGAGAAGGACTTTACATTTCACTGATGAGCATCGTCTTTATGTGCAAAGGACCAAAGAACTCAGAAAGACTTGGCTACTTATCTGTTTTCCTTTTCTAACTGGCTTGTACTCTCTGATTTACTGAAAATGTGGACAAGGTGGAACAGTTGTTAGCTTTGGTGCCTCCATAGTGCTTGGTTTTCCACGTTGTTTCTCTGTGGGGTCTGCTTATGTTTTCTTTATCTGGATGGGTTTTCACTGAGTACTTTCTAATTTTTTTCCCACATCCTGAGGAGAATGCTACAGATGTCCTTCAAGGATGCATCTGCAGTCATAACATATGGGTTGTCCTGCCTCAGGCAGCCCTTCGGTCGGCCGGATTCCAAAGTCTGGGTCTGGCCTCGGCTGATGTCGCACTTTCCCCGTCAGAGCGTCTGGGGTATAAAAGCATCAGCCAACGCCATTTTCCTCAGTCTTTCTTGCCGCGCGGTGCCCGAAGCAGAAGCTGTTCGCAAGTGCCGGTCGGTCAGATCCAGTGAATTCAGCTACAAAGACTTCGAAAAAGCTAAGTACCCCATTGGGGACTCTTTCTTGCCTCAGCCGATGTCAGACAAAGTAAATAATTGTTTAACTTGTGGGAAACAAATACCTCATAAGGATTTCCATTCCTACTGCCTTCCTTGCTTGGGCCCAGACCACGACGTATCGGCCTGTTCAGCCTGTGCTTCCTTCAACCGACGAACTCTTAGATGTCGGTCGGAGTTTGCAGAGGAATTTTTTTTGGGGGCCAATTTTGCATATAAAATGCCGTCGGAGACTCCGACTTCGCATTTGGTGAAAAAACGGAAGGACAAGGACCGACACTCGCGGCCCGCGGTTTCGGCTGAAACCACGGTAAAGCCTAGCGTGAGTGTCTCGGTTTTGGCCGAAACCGAATCCTCGGAGATTCCTTCTTCCGAATCCATTCAACCAACCACCGCGGCCTGGGAGGCCCCGGCTGAGTCGGCTACCGAGCTACCTACCGAAACCAGTATCCAGGAAATGTCCGACACCATACCTTTGGACATTTCTACTCCTGCACGTGGGGCAGCTAGGCCCCCTGCTTCCATGTCCATTAAGGCCTTTTCTAGGGCTAAAGCTGCTAAACTTTCTAAAGCTTTGCCTCCCAAGACTACCTCCCAGAGGCCTTCCTCTAGTTCTCAGATCCTCAGCCTTGCAGAGGACCTTATTTCTTTAATTAGGGGTTCACAACCTCGCCCAGACAGGGCCTCTCACCCTCCACCAGACAAAAGGCCCAGGACTGACCCCTCTGACCCACACTCTTCAGATGAGTCCACGGATGGATCCGAGTTGTCAGACCACCAGGAGGAGGCTTATTCGCCCTATGAGGATTCTGATGCTGAAGCATCTATCCCTTCGGCCTCCCCTTCTGAAGAGTTTTCCTTTGGTGAGACTCTACACTTCATGAGAGAGCATTTTCAATGGCAAGGTCAGGAATTCTCTGATTCTAGAAAAAGATTAAGGACTTTTTACATTTGCCTCAACATAGGCCCTTAGCTATACCTCCTGTTTTGAATGTAATTGATGATGTGTACAATGATGTCAGTACAGCCCCTGATACTCTCCCTCCAGCCCCTGCCAAGCCTGATAGATACTACAGGGTCCCGGATTCTCATTTCCATCTGTATAAAGCCCATTCTGCAGACCCAAAAACTATTTCTCAGGGCCCTAAAGGGGTTGCAGCCGCCACAGCCAAAAATCCTCTACCCTCTGAAAGAGAGTCTAGAGCTTTAGAGAGATGGGGAAAGAAGGTATATACTTCTGCAACTCTTTCTGTCAGGGCATTAAATTGTCAATTTCATATGATACAGTACCAAGAGTATTTGTTAGATGAACTGAATAAGAAACTTTCTTCTCCTGAACCCCTTGATCATAAATCCCTGCAGGATTTGGTACACAACTCACAGCAGGTTAGTAATCATTTCTTAAAATGTGGCTATGTTGCATTGGAGGCTTCATTTAGGTCAGCTATGACTGGGGCAATCATTCGTAGGCATGCCTGGCTGAAGGAACAATCTTTGCCAGACCATGTTAAAGCTAAACTCCTGGATGCTCCAATGGAGAAACAAAATTTATTTGGCTCCTCTGCTCAGGAGGTCTTAAAAAAGTTTGAAGAAAAGGCAAAATCTGTGCAAACAGTTAAGGATTTCCTGCAAGTACAACCACCGAGATTCAGCAGAAACTGGCCTACTAAGAATTGGTCCTTTCCAGACTCGGACAGAGCCCAGAGAGGCAGGAACAGACACCCTAGAGGCAGAGGCCAATCGAAGGGCTCCTACAGAGGCCGTCAGTGGCAGCCTGCCAACCAGAGGAGTAGTGCAACAGCAGCAACAACAACTACTACACCAGGACAGGCTCAATGACTTTACTCTGATTCCGCCTACCAGGGATCAACTGGAAGCACCCTTGGGCGGAAAGCTGGCTTTATTCTCAAAAAACTGGCATTATATTACAAGGGACACATGGACACTGCAAATAATAGACAAAGGATACAGGTTCCACTTCCACACTTTGCCAAAAAGAAACGGAATGCCAAACCTACCACCAAATCAGAGGGCAGAGGCTTTAAGGCAGATCAACAACTTGCTTCAAATGAAAGCTATAGAAAAGGAACCACTTTCAGAACAAGGCCAAGGATTTTACTCAAGACTATTCCTTGTGCCAAGAAAAGAAAATCAATGGAGGCCTATTCTCGACCTGTCCGCACTGAATACTTACCTCATTGTGCCAAAATTAAAGATGCTGACCCTACAGCAATGTCTTCCCATGTTGGGCAAGGAGTCTTGGCTGGTGACTCTAGATCTCAAGGAGGCATACCTGCACGTCCCTATTCGACCAAGTTGCAGAAGACACCTCAGATTTCTTGCAGGATCAGAGCATTATCAATTCTCAGCATTGCCCTTTGGCTTATCTACTGCGCCCAGAGTATTCACGAAATGCCTGGCATCAGTAATTGCACACTGCAGACTTCAGGGGATTCAGATCTACCCATATCTGGACGACTGCCTTATACAAGCGGACAACAAGGGAAATTTGATAAAGGACTTGGCCTATGCCATCCACCTGCTACAGGCCTTGGGATACACAGTCAACATCCAAAAGTCAAGACTTGTGCCATCCCAAAGAATAACCTTTTTGGGTGCAGATCTGGACACAACCACCCAAATGGCCTTTCTCACAGAAGAAAAACAAAAACAACTTCCAGATTACTTCATGATTCTGACAAGACAAACTCAGCTTACTGCAAGGAAAATCCTGCAGGCCCTGGGTTACATGGCATCCTGCATAATTCTGATACCACAGGCCAGGCTGCATATGAGAAAATTACAATGGTACCTAAGGAGTGTATGGTCTCAACACAGTCACAGTTTAGAAGCTTTGATACCAATCATTCCTTGCCTTCAAAAGGAATTTCTGTGGTGGGCTCAGGCCTGCCAGTCCAACAGAGGGTTGCCATTCAACAAACCAAAAACAAAACAAACCATCACCACGGACGCTTCAGACCGAGGATGGGGAGCACACATGGAGGGCAAATGTATCCAAGGCCTATGGTCTCAAGGTCAGCTACGCATGCACATAAACCAAAAGGAAATGCTGGCAGTGATGCATGCAATCAAGGCTTTCAAACCCTTCCTCCATCAAGGCCACCTGCTAATAAGGACAGACAACACCACGGTCATGTGGTACATAAACAAGCAGGGAGGCACACACTCCTACCTTCTCTGCCGGCTGGCTAAGAATCTATGGGAACTGTGCCTGAACCTCAATATCCGACTACAGTCCCAGTTCGTGCCAGGAAAAGAGAATACACTGGCAGACAGCTTAAGCAGAACTACCATGGATGCACACGAATGGATGCTGCACCCAGACATCTTCCAACTCATAGCAAAGGCATGGGGAATGCCGGAGATAGATCTGTTCGCCTCCCCCCTCAACCATCAACTGAAGACATTCTGCTCAAGGACATACCACCCACAAGCTTGGAGGGTGGACTCTCTCTCTCAGCTGGAAAGCTCTAAAAGTATATGCCTTCCCACCTCTCCCATTAATGTACAAGGTTCTACTGAAGATCAGGGAGGAGCAGCCAAGAGTGATTCTGATAGCTTCAGACTGGCCAAGGCAACACTGGTATCCATTATTGAGAAGCCTGTCACAGGCAAAACCATGGCCTCTCCCCCTATGGCCTCCTCTTCTGACGTAGAACAATTTCAAGATCATGCATCCCAACTTGAAAACATTGCAGCTAACTGCCTGGAAAATTCCTTAAATCCCAAACAAAATGCCTTATCACAGAGAGTGAAGGACATCATCTTGGAAGCTCGCCGGCCTTCCACAAGGAAGACGTACTCAGCTAAATGGAAAAGATTTCTTATTTGGAACACATCAAAAGGCTCAGATGTGACGGTGGCAAACATGACACATATTCTGGAATACTTAGCAGAATTGTTCCACAATGGCCTGTCCTATTCTTCGATTAAGATTCATGCCTCAGCAATTTCAGCAGAATACAATGTGGATCCACCTATCTTCTCACACCCTCTCCTCAGGCAATTTCTGAGAGGGATCAAAAATATAAAAACTCCAAGAAAACCCCCTCTACCCGCTTGGGATCTCAATTTTGTGTTGGAGAAACTAACACTTCCTCCTTTTGAACCAGCAGCATCAGCGGATCTACAGTTTCTGTCTTGGAAAACTGCATTCCTTCTGGCAATAACTTCAGCAAGAAGAGTATCTGAGTTACAAGCATTAATGGCAGTACAGCCATTTCTTATCTTCCATCAGGACAGAGTTTCACTAAGAACCAATCCTACTTTTATGCCAAAGGTGGTATCTAGGGTATCCTTGAACCAAGCTATTCACTTGCCTACGTTCTTCCCAAATCCACAGAATAGAGGGGAAAAACTTCTGCACACCCTGGATATACACAGACAACTACGCTACTACTTGGACAGAACTAAAACTAGCAGAAAGACTGACCAACTATTTGTAGCATATGCTACTGGGGTGCAAGGAAAAGCAATTTCCAAACAGACAATTTCAAAATGGATAGGAAATTGCATTCAATTTTGTTACTCCTTTCATGGAAAGACAGTTCCTGAAAACATCAGGCCTCATTCCACAAGGGCCACGGCCACCACTACAGCCTTCCTACGAGGGGTGGCTACCAAGGACATTTTAGAAGCTGCTACTTGGAGCTCCGTGCATACATTTGCCAAACATTACAATCTACCTTTATACTTCAGATCCAGAGCAGGTTTTGCTACTGCAGTCCTGCAGGGGATATTAACTACACCATCCTTTTCTTAGTACCTCCTCCCCCAGATTGGCTATGGTATTCTACCCATATGTTATGACTGCAGATGCATCCTTGAAGGACATAGTACAGTTTTGTACCTACCATAAATGTAGATGTCGGTTAGGTATGCATCTGCAGTCAGGTTTACCCTCCCTCCTACCCCTCAGTGGTATTCCTAGGGTACTTGCCCCTCTTTTAGCTAGCTGGAGGAATCTATTATGGTGTATTTGTATATACATGTATATAATTATATAAGTTTGCAAATGTTTGGAACCTTTTTGCATTTATCCAAATTTAGCCTTCCTAGAGGGCACCTGGCATCTGGGGCAAGAAAAACTGAGGAAAATGGCGTTGGCTGATGCTTTTATACCCCAGACGCTCTGACGTCGGGGAAAGTGCGACATCAGCCGAGGCCAGACCCAGACTTTGGAATCCGGCCGACCGAAGGGCTGCCTGAGGCAGGACAACCCATATGTTATGACTGCAGATGCATACCTATCGGACATCTACATTTATGGTAGGTACAAAACTGTACTTTCATTCATTCTTGGATTGCCAACTTAATCAGTTCAAGGACACATGAGAGGCAAGGTTTATCCTCCTATTCAGAGGGTGCAGGGCTAAGAAACTAATCCAGGTTTAAGTGGGTAACATAACAATGTATTGTCAGCACCAGATCAGCTTCATGCTTGTAAATGTCCACACTTTTATAGTACTGCCTTATTTCTAGAGCTGTTGGATGGTTTCAGGTTTTAAACTGTTCTAATTAATCTACATATTGGTTACCAGTCTGGGCTAAACTACAGAAGTCTACTGTCTTTAGCTTCTTTAATTCCAAAATCTCTGGTAACTGTGTAAATAAATTATTTTGCAGAAACTGTCTCTGGTATGTGTTTTTTTTTTTTTTGGCCATCATCTAGTCACACTGTTAGCCTGTATCTTTTTCCAGCCTAATTTATCAGTCACTCAGTCTTCAAGTGCATAATATTGAGCATTTTCTAAATATTGTGACTGATGCAGAAAATAGTTGCATAGTAATAATAATATATAGTGTGCTAAATTTTCCAAATAAAAAATATATTTGTGTACGATCAACAGAACAGTAAAAAAATGTTTGTTATAGCCTATGATATTCAGCTGCAGTAGGCAGACATAAAATAGCTTAAATCAGCAGTCACTCTGGTAATAAAGCATGCCCACAAAAATAAGTTTGCAGGCAGTACAGGTGGGAACTGCAGCTAGTGCCAATGAAATATAAAGTCGGTTAATACAGAAAAACGTCTCAGAAAGAACATATGTAGCCAATGTTATATTTTAATATGATATTATTTATTCTCTTGTCATTTGTTTCTTCGATGCAGGGATTCATCCCTCATTTACTCCCTCTCTTCAGCAGTAGTATTACATTTTCTTTTCATAGGATCATCATAGGTTCATAGGAAGTTAGTAGGCTATTGGCCCTGAGGCCCTTATAAGTCTAGCCAAGAGTCAATAGACAAATCAGCACCCAATGCCCCTGTCCAGCAGGGACACTCCCAAGGATGTATTTTCTATTTCCCATCCAGTTACCCAAGTTGCGGTTAAAAAGGGATAAAGACGTACTCTGCTTGACATGGAGAGGGAGTGTATCCCATAGATGGGGGAGTTTCTGGGACACAAATCTGTCCCACCACCAAGTCCTATTGATGTCACGGACCAGGTTGAGGCCACGTGTGCGGGTTACTCGAGTGACTTGTGGATATGCAACAGTCCCATCAAGGCGGGGTCTGAGATCATCTTGTATGTTAGACAGAGGTCACCTCTGAGGAGTCTATATGAAACAGAATAGAGGGATAAGGCTTTTAAACTATTTGTGTATGGTAGATTTTTGAGGCCCTGGATTCTCCTGATGAGGAACCTGCGTAGTCTCTCCAGCTGCTGCATGTGCTTTGCAAGGTACATGCCGAATGGGGCGTTGTACTCAATAATGGGCCTTATAAGGGAAAGAATACAGGGATGTTATGACCTCCTTTTCCCTGGATGAGATACCCTTATGAGGTGGGCCATGTAGAAAGCTTTCCGTACAATGGAAAGTTGTAGTCAAAGGTCAGGTTCCTATTAATCTGGGTGCCCAAATCCCTCATAACTGACTGCGCGCTTAAGACGTTATTAATGTGGTAATTTGTGGCGACGTCACTCTCCTCAAAGGGGATGATGCATTTTTTTGTATTCAGCTTGAGGCCATGTTTCTGGCACCAGTCATTTGTTTGGGTGAGACCCTCTTGGAGGATGTCCACGTCACTAGGGGAATTGATGACAGAAAGGTATATCCCAAATAACAGAGGCCCCAAGACCAAACCTTGGGGTACACCACTCGATACGGGTCTACTGCTTGAGGTGGCTTCCCCTGTTTTGACTAGGTGGGTTCAGTGAGCCAGTTAGCTACCCATCTGGTAACATACGGATTGATGCCTAGTTGAGAGAGTTTATCTATTATGCCCGAGTGGGGAGTAGTGTCGAAGGCTTTGGCCAGGTCAAGGTAGGCGGTGTGCACTGTCTTCCCCTTGTCCATGGCTTTGGTGACTGTCTCATAAAAGTTGACCAAATTTAACAGACATGACCTCCCCATGACGAAGCCAAACTGTGTGGGATTAAGTGTTTGGAGGTTGCCAACGTCCTTGTTAATGAGGTCCATGATAATCCATTCCATGGCCTTGCAGATCAGGCTAGTTAGGCTGATGGGTCTATAATTTCCCAGATCATTGAATGCTCCAACTTTGTGTAGAGTGATGACAGTGACCATCCTCCACTCAGCTGCGACAAAGCGGGTACTCAGGCTTTGGTTGAATAGGGCACCTAATGGTGCTGCAAGTTCCTGCCTGAATTCATGTAGGCTGCAGCCTGGGATGTTATCGGGTCCCATGTAGGCTGTATTTTTTGCCTTTGAGAGAGCAGTGATGACCTGATCCTAGATAAGGGGAAGGGGCCAGGTACTGGTTCCATTCTGAGCTGTTCTGGCAACTGTGACTGACATAGTACCTTAAAAGACCAGTCTGCCTGGTGTTACAGCAAAAGAGTTTCCTGTCCACAGCAGTAATGCTTTTTGAAGTAGTAAGAAGGAAGAATACAAGGCCAGTAAAAAGCTTGCAGTGTGGGCTGCACCTCAGCCAGCAGTCTGTAATGTGCTGGGCAGCAAAATGTATGAGCCAGTGAGAAAAATTCCTAAAAGAGATTTAGGCAAGATTTCATGCAAACGTAATTTGGTTGTACCACTGAAGGTCTAACTGGCATAGAAGATATCTATGTAAAATATGTTAATATGGTTTATTTTCTTTTATATAAATGTATGTTTGCCTGTATCTTAAGTGATAATTCAATAAAGGTGTTAAACTCTGTGTGGTAGTTAGCAGAAAAGTGATGGCAGTCCATGCCATTTTCAATTTTTTTTTTGTTTTACCAAAAGAACCAGTTGATTGGCAGTCTGTTGCTTCCTTCTGGACAACTTCCAGAAACAGCTAAATCATGTGGCTGTTGAAATTAACAGCTGTTGTATTGGTATCCCATATTAGTGAAAATGCAAAAGTAAAAGTAAGAAACTTTGGTAATATGGGAGCAGTCCACATTGCAGAGGGCTTCACTTCCTGCACTCTCTTGTCAGGGTTGCCATTTTCTAAGAATTTGAACATGGAACTGAGTGGGTATTTCAAAAATGTCACCATGGTATGTGGCCAAGAATGATGCAGCTTAGCCTGTGGTCATGTAACACTGAACTGCATGACCATGGATACGCAAGTACAGCAATGTGAAACTTGCCGTGTTGCAACGAGGAAACCTAAAACCTTCTTTTAGTGGCAGTTGAGTTGTTTACTAACAAAAATATCTATCCATGAGGTCCTACAGACTAAACAGGATTTGGAGTCTATTCAAGATTCTTTATATTTCATAGTAACCTGGACAAAGGAGTCATGGATGGAAGGAAGGAACTTGCATACTGCAATTTGTTTAGTCTTGTACAGTATCAGTGAGCATTGCAGAGTCGCATATGAAACCATCATAAGCACAGATCTTAATCATCTGCCATGTAGACAGACATTTGCGTTGCCATCCTTACAGCAGATAAATTTGAGAACTTTCTGCCCAGCATTAACCATCTTTTAAACACCCCTTCAGCAATGGCCTGTTCCTGTCTCAAGGTGCTGGGCCTCACAACTCTGACAGTTTTCCTAGTCCCTTCATTACATGAGAGTTTGTCATTTGGTACTGATGGTTCATTGGTACCAGAATGTGGGTCCAGTGGCTCAACTAGTACATGCATGTCATATGTTTATCATCGGCATTTGCTGTGATGGCTTCTCCCAGACTGTCTCTCGCCCATTTCTCTGCTTAACTTTCCCAGTGTGAGTTACTGTAAACACTTCTGTTCCAGGATGGAATGAATTGTTTAGCACAGATAGCCCAAGGAGCTTGGTGTATTGGAGTTAAGGGCATTCCTGCTTACACTGCAGGCTGTACATGACCACTTTCCCCAGGTTGCCATTGCTACTCACTGTGACAACATGGAGGTGCTTTGGTACAGCAACAAGCAGAGAGAATTTTCTCTTATTCCCTGTGTCAGTAGGCATGGGAGATGAATCATGTGGATTCATTGGTTTCTCATAGTAGTGCAGATTCCTGGTCAAGTCACCTCTCTAGCAGGCAAATTCTCCTGATGCTTACTGATGCCACACCTGTGGTCACTCCGTGGCAGATGTCATCTTCCATCTCTGAGGGAAGTCTTGCAGTAACCGATCTACATCCCTGATAACACTAGCAGATATATTTCCTTCATTACCCAATAGGGGCAGACTTCCTAAGGCACATTGATCAAGCAGTGGCCCCCGGATCGTCTTTATGCCTTTTACCCTTTCCCCTCATAATGAATTTCCTGCTGAAAGCCATGTGGCACAAGGTGAAATTGTTCTCACAGCCCTGTAGTGGCCAGGACAAATAGGGTTTCTCGTGCTGTAGCATCACCTTTTAGAAAAAAACTTTGGTTCAAAGTCCCTTGTCCTATTAGCATGGCAAGCTGTCCCTAGAGCTCTCAGATCCTTCAGATTTAAACATGGTTTCTGCAGTTTCTCTAGCACTAGGGGCCCTGCTTAACTTCCCTGGGTGGTCCAGATACCCACAGCTGCTCAAATGCCGTGCACAAGAAAAGTTTACTGGAGTAAAAGGACACACTTTTTGCTGGTCTTGATCCCTTTTGTCTCCGATACCTGTGGTATTACAGTTTTTAACATGATCTGTAGCTATTCCACCGTCAAGGGACATCTAGCAAGACATTTCTAACTTTCACTGTTGCCATCAGAGTTTCTTGCCAGGTTCTTTAAAGGTTTGTAATGCTTTCCTAAGATGAGCATTCATTTTAAGATCACCTCTTTAAGAACGTTTTTCTCCTTGCAATTTGAATTTCATGTTGAAGAAACTAACAGTGGCTCCCTTGGAACCAGCAACTAAAGCTGATCTCAAAACAGTTCTTTAATAGGTCCTCTAATTAGTAGCGTTTTCATCAACCTGAAGGGTTTCATACTTTATGGTCTTTCCTGTAAGCTCTCATATGTATTGTTCCACAAGGATCACTTGTCTTTACACACTAATCCCACCTTCATGCCCAAGGTAGCCACAGAGATTAACCTTAATCAGTCAGTTAATATTCTAGTATTTGTTTCACAGCACTCTTAAGTGTATATCTGATACACTGTATGGATATACACCACTAAGATTTTACTTTAAAACAACGAAGGATATTAGAAAGGGTGATCATCTTTTTGTTTCCTTTGCTATAGTCCAACTGATAAGAAAGTATCTGAGGTTTAACTTGTCCAATTGACTTTGAGTGAATTACATCATGCTGCACACTAAATGTAATAAAACTCCACCGTGTATCAAAGGCTCTTTTTACTGGAACTTATAATCATAACTTCAGCTTTGTCCAGAAATTTGTTTGACGACATTTGTGTGGCTGTGATATGGACTTCTCTGCATACTTTCTTAAAGATGATATAAGCTGGATGTAATCTCAAGGTCTAGGTTGACCTTCAGGGTTACTGTTCTTCATTGTGTTTTGTCTTGATCCCACACAAGAAAAGAAGCTGTGGAAAACTTTACATACTTACCATAAAGTTAGATGTTCATGATCCATTTCCATTTACTTCAACATACTTTCCCACCACTTCCTTTCATAGAGAAATGTTTGCATGCAGGGGGGTGGGAAGAAAGTGAGGGAAGTCCACGAAGGCTGTAGGTTAGCTGTATAAGGGGATCATATTTGAGCTGGAGAGACGGGGAAACACTGTGCTGCAGGAGGTGTTTTTGAGCCTGATAGAGACTTAAAGGTGCTGACTGATCACTGCATATTGCTGCCACTCCTGTTGTTGAAGTGAATAGACATGGACCATGAAAATCTAACATTAAGTTCATAACTTTCATTTGTAGTTGGTACATAATTTTCATTATTTCTCCAGTAAACTTCATGGAGACTGTCTCATTTATTTGTAAAATAAGAACAGACATATCTGTAAGAATTCGCCTCACATCAGTGCCATTTAAATTTATGTTTTAAGCTTAGCTTGTGTGTCTTTAATGAAAGTTGTTTCTGCAGTGGCAGTGGAGTTCTGAGCTCCTTTCCTTGAGAATACTGATCTAACGGAGATGACCAAGTCTGCAACCTGTTTTCCCATTACCATAACTTCAATAGCATGGTTAGTTTGTTAGGGAACAGTCTTCCTCCCTAGTCATGTTTGTTTCATTTGGATACAAGGAAACCAAAGTCATGGATAATTTAAAAAAAAAAAAAAAAAAGAGGTTCTTTTCAAGGAGTTATTTTTAAACATTTTACTATACTGTTGGTCTTGCTAGTCCTTGCTTTTATGTACATTTCTGTTTGTTTTTTATATTTTCATTCTTATTTAGATATACATGAATGTACATATTTGTAATTTCAGGGCAATCGAGATGAGACAAAAACGGTTGACTACCAGAAAGCTCAGGAAGATGCCCAGCGACTGTTAAATGCAGGGGAGGGAAAACTTGGAACTGATGAATCATGCTTCAACATGATTTTAGCATCAAGAAGTTTACCACAGTTGAAAGCTACTGTTGAAGCCTATTCAAAGGTATGCATTTTAGCTAGACTGAGTTAAGTATTCCAAAACAGAAGAAAGATTATTCAGATAAGTAATATGTAGTTTGCTTTTTATAGCAGCACATTTACTTGGTGCTGTTACCTCAAAAGTAAAACAAAATGCAGTCATCTACATGAGTGATAAGCTCATTGTTAGAAATGTTTATTTTATTTTATTCAAAATATATTATTATGCTAGCCGGTATTATAAAAGAACTGTTTGTGTATTAAGGACTGTGAAGTTTCAAATCTGCACTCTGCTTCTTACAGATGTTACAGTAAACATACAATGTTTTTCTTGCAGTGGCTTTATTTTTATCAGTTTACTATTTAAGCACACTAGATAAAGTGCCTATTTTTGGAGATGAACCAAAAGCATTGTTTGTTTTGGGTGACTTGCTCTGCGTCACACGGTACACCAATGGGAATCAAATCCACGACTACCCATAACCCTGTGTCTAAACTGCAAAGTAGCAGGTTTACATATTTACAGAAAACAGAATAAAATTACCTGTATGATGCAGTGAAAAATTTGATGTTTGGTTAAATTCCATTATACATTTTTTTTTCTTTGCACGTGTCCCATCAGATCATCAAGTCTCTCCTACTCCAAACAATTGGCCTATTCTTTCTTGCTGAGATGGGAAGTGTTTGGACCATTCATTTCTTTGATGTGAGAGTCAGGCCAGTTGGGAGTGATGCTGTCATCCATGCAGGGATTTTTTTTTTCTGTAATGCCTTAGTATCTCCTGCTGATTTCTAAAGCAACCAAGGGCTTGACTTGCATAGGGGTGTTGTGATGTACATGGCACCACATGTACATAATAAGTAGTCCTGCACTCCCCCTTGTAGTTAACATCTCTACCTGATCCCCCATCCCCACCTGATAATTCTACTACGGAAAGTATACCTAAACACATGCCCCCATCCCTTCCCAGCAGAAAGGCATGTCATCTTAGTGATGTCATTCCCCTACCCCCATGCCAGCTCCAGCAGATGCCAGAACTGGTAATTAAATGTGTTGTTGTCAAGGCTTTGTCCATGTATACCAACAAAGCTGATCATGTATTCCATTATGTACTGCTGGCTTTATTCCCTACTCATTTTCATAACAATGTGTAAGGCATAGTAGAACCTTCTAGAAGAATACTGAAGCTTGGTTGATGTCAGTTAATTTTAGTTTTGTCCTTTAAACAGATGTGCATAGAGTTCCTGAAGACTGGTCAATAACTGGCACCAGTGGCTTTCCTTTTCAGTTGTTGTTTGTACTATAGAGCAAGGATCAACAAACTGAAAGTTATTTTTTTAATTCCTTTGGTGGCTGAATACTTGGAGAGATGTACTGATTATATTTTCCTCTTTAACAAAACATAAATGCACACTGATTTACTGGTTTTAACACAATTTGTTTGCCAGTCTCAATAATCAGTTTACTTTTATATATTTTAAAAGTGATGTGTTTTAGTGGCTTAATCCTCAGTTGCATTATGCTCCCATCTGTCCCAATGTAGTCTATGTCTTTAGGCTACATTGATTTTGAAATTTCATATTAGGATGCAGTCTTAAAAGCATTGAACTTTTGTTCTCCACATGACTGCTGGATTTAAGACTAGCTATGTTTATGCTGGCTTACTTGCATGTACAAGCACAAGGGTCTTTGTTCCGCTACTGAATTAAAAAAAAAAAAAAAAAAAAAGTGAACCACAAAACATTGAAAAGTAAACAATGAATGAGACAAACAGTGAACTGGAACACCACTGAAAAAAAACAACATTGAATGGCCATAGTTGGCCAACATCACGCACAGAACCAACCAAAGTGGGGGGCTGTGCCCCCACCCACCCCCTAAATATATGTACCAACTCCAAGATCACACTGCAGTGAGGAAAAGGGAAAATGTAAAAGGTTTCAGTCGCTCATCCCTCTCTAACATAGATGGAAAACAGATGGGGTATTTCGTTTAGATGCTTTAATACATGTAAACACATCTGGATGGATAGCAGCATCATAAAATACAAACAAACTGGCTAACAGACAGACCTTACATACATACATGTTTACATCCCAACAGCTTAGTTCCAAATGGCAGTCAGGCTCGCATGTGCTCAACATTTATACACTTGTGCAAGCCCTTGGATAGCTTCTTAAAGATATATACACACACATTGATCTACATCCTCCCTCTTAAAAAGATTGCCCTTTGTGAAAACAATATTAAAGTTTGACATGCATTACTATAGACATTGGAAACAAAACACAATGTTCATGTCCAGATTGCCATGCATCTGTTACATGGTCTGGAGATGCAACCAAATGTTGTAACATAACCTAGTCTGAATTTAGCAACAGGGACAGTCTTCAGTGAACAACTCATATCAGGAACTTCTGGATTCGTCATAGGAAAGGGAACATTATCTGGAAATTCCTCTGGAAGTGGAACACCCAGACAACTCACTCCGAGATAGTCCTTCTCACAAGGTATGTGCTGTGTTATAGGCTTGGACATCAGTATTAGATGCTTCCAATTCCACCTAAACTCTGCCCGTTGTGATTCCACAGTGTATGATCTCGGCTGTGGGCAAATATTCTTCACAACTCCATTACGATCATAACCTCTGGATGTTTGCATCCTTTACACTTCTCCTTCTCATAATGGATTGAGAGGTTTGCTGGTTTTGTCATAGTAAGACTTCTGGATTCGCTGGTGCTTCAACAGATTGGCTTTCACTGACCTATTCTTAATGCATGGAACCAACAATTGACTATTGATTGGTAATGTGGTTCTGGTTTATCTCGACAGAAGTCTTTGGGCAGGTGAACCAAGATGTTTATCATGAGGAACATTTCTGAGATTCAAGAGATGCAGGAAAACATCACTGTTATCTCATTTTGACTTCTCTAGTAACTGTTTTGCACTTTGAACTGTACGTTCTGCCAAGCCATTTGATTGCGGGTACTCATGGCTACTTGTGACATGAGTAAAGTCCTATTCTTCAGCAAATCTTTTGAACTGTTGGCTTGTAAACTGCGTGCCATTGTCAGATATAACTTTGTGCGGGCTACCATGTACTGCAAAATGATGCTTCATCTTAGTAAAGACATTACTTTATTCTAGGTTAGGAAGTAGGTCAATCTCGAACCAATTGGAGTAAGAGTCTGCTAACACCAAATAATGTTGACCATTCCACTCGAAAATGTCAGTGGCTACTGTCGACCAAGGTAGTTCAGGAATCGGATTTAGCTAAAGTGGTTCCTTCTGTTGTTGAGGTTTAGTACTATTACATATGGAACAAGATGAAAATGCTCTGTCGATGTCTAGTGACACAGAAGGCCAAAATACTAGACCTCTCGCCCTTCTTTCGGTAGAGTTGGTTCCTGGGTGACCACAATGCAAACTCAGGTTGGAATTACTTTGGAACAATCACTTTCGGACCTTTTATACATAATGATACCATTGTCAGACAAAATCTCATCTCTGTATGGAAAATGAGGTTGCACTTCTTGAGGTAAATTAGATTGCTTTGACGGCCATCCTTGATTGATAAAGTGATTGAGCCACTGTAAAACTGGATCTATGGCTGTGAGATCTCTTAGCTCATTAAGACATGTGGAAGAAAAAATTCTCACTTCCATGACTTCAAAATCAAAGTTCTCATTCTTATGCTGTTCAGTAGCATTTCTGGGCAGTCTGGATAATGTATCAGCAAGGTAAAGTTTGCCTTTCTTTTAGACAAGATTGAAATTACACTTTCGCAAACTCAGCATCATACGTTACAGTCTGACTGGAGCTGATGCATAGGCTTTCTCAAGATAGTGACTGGATGTTGGTGGTCTGTTTCAATCTGGATAGGTGTATCATAAACACAGTCATAGAACTTCAAAATGCAAACACAATTGCCAGAAGCTCTTTCTCGATCTGGGCATACTGCATCTAAGTTTGGGTAAGAGTTCTCAATGCTTAGGCAACAGGTCAATCCTCTTGTAGAATGACTGCACCAAGACCAAGTTTTGAAACATCACAAGAAAGTGTTACTGGTTTGTGAACATCATACTATCTGAGAGTTGGTGGACTAGAAATTCTCTGTTTCAGGACATCAGATACTTTCTGGTGTTGCTCTATCCAGGACCATGATACATGTGTCAGCTCTCTGAGCAGTGCTGAAAGTTGGCTCAAATCTGGAATGAACATGCCTAGATAGTTAACCATACCAAGAAAATGTTGCAGGACTTGAATATTGCCTGGTGCTGGCATCTCAGGAATGGCTGTTTGCCTAGAACTGTCTGGTAGTAGGCTTGAACTAGTAAATAAATTACCAACATAAGTAACTTCTTGTAGCCTGAATTTGCATTTCTGTGGATTGAGCTTGAGTCACTTGACGTGACCTTTCCAGAACTGTTCTGAGGTTTCTGTCATGCTCAGCTTCACCATTACCTCCTACTAGTATGTAGTATACTATAATAGCACAAGTATACACAGAAAAAATTTGCTCCATTGCACGTTGAAAGACTTCACTTGCAGAATTTATCCCAAGTGGCATTCTCAAAAATCTGTACCTTCCAAATGGAGTGCTGAAAGTTGCGAGCAGTGAGGATCTCTTGTCAAGCTGAATCTGCCAAAATGAACTCTGCATCTAAGACAGAAAAGACAGTGGCATTTGGCATCAAGGCTGCGACATCTTACACTGTATGCATTGGATTATGAGGTATTTTTAGTCTTCTTCTTTCGGCTTTTTCCCGGTTAGGGGTCGCCACAGCGGATTGCCTTGTCCGCACATTGAATGGCAGTGGAGTTTTACGGTGTTGAGTTGCCAGCCCGGCGCCCAACCTTCCACAGAAGGCACACTCACACGCACACCTAGGGCCAATTTAGAGTGTCCAATCCACCTGCAGCATGTCTTTGGGATGTGGGAGGAAACCGGAGCACCCGGAGGAAACCCACGCGACCACAGGGAGGACATGCAGACTCCGCACAGAGGGCACCCCAGCCGAGGATCGAACCGGGGAACCTCTTGCTGTGAGGCGGCAATGCTAACCACTGCACCACCGTGGCCGCCCTTATGAGGTATTTTTAGTACTTTGTTCAAATCTCGTGGGTCAGTACATATTTTGATGTCATCTGAGCTTTTCTTATGAATTACCACCATGGAAGATACCCATTTAGTTGGAGTTGTAACTGGACCAATCACACCTTGTCTCACCATTTTATCTATCTTTGCTTTGACTCTGTCCTCCATGACTGTTGGAACTTTTCGAGGTGGTCTGATAACTGGACTGACATCTGGATCTAACTTCATGGAGTACACAACTGGAAGCTTCCCTAGTTTGTCTTCAAAAAGATCAGCATAGGTATAAAAAAATGTACTGAGCAAAATTAGAGTAGTGGTCTTTTAAGCTAACATGGTGGACTTCCTTATTAAATGAAAGCAGTCCCATTTTCAAACTGTCTCTGAGCCCTAATAATGACTGGATGTGCCTCTTGACCACATAAAATAAGTCGTAGCATCTCCCAGCAAAGTAACATGAAAGCACTAGCGAGCCTTCAGTCTGAATTTCTTCACCACCTTAAGCAACAAGTTCATGCACCTTGCCAAATCAAACCTTTCACCATGACGCACACCAGCTGTTTCTACTGACATAACATTGCACTTGGAACCTTGGTCAACTTTGAGCTCTGTGGGTTTTCCATTTATCCAAAGAGTATAAAATACTTCATTCTTTGCTTTTACATTTACTGCATTGACTGTTTCGTGAAGCACTGACACACCATCAACATAAAGAGTAGGGCTGCAGCTCCCTGATTGATCAATTTGTTTTAGACTGTTCCCTTTTAATAAAAGAATGTGGGCCTTTTGATTTACAAACCTTTTAAAATGATTCAATTTATTGCATTTATGGCATTGCTGACAAAAAGCTAAACCTTTTTACCTTTTAGATTCATGACTTCCACCACAATTATGGCAGTTGGCAATGAAACTAGTTTGGGGCACATGCTTTGAGCTTGCTGACTCGCTCTTATGCTTCACTGAGACTGTGCGAACTCTGGAATTTGCTGGAAAGCTCTGGGGTTTACCGTTGAGTGCTGCAGAGGCTACAGTTGCTGCCGTTTGCTTGGGCCTGTTTCTTTTATCCACGTGCTGCATACTAGCAAAACGAGCTTTATCATTGTGCCTTCTAGAGCTATTCTCAATTGTAAGCATATTGGTGTTCTTTTCTTTGAGCCCATAAAGCACAACATGATACCTAACACACTTGTAATAGGGGACTCCATAGTCAGGCACACTGATGTCCCACTCACCAGGTTGGACAAAGAGAAGGTTACTGTGTCCGCTGCTTGTCGGGCGTCAGAATCCTCACATCATGCAGGCACTCAGGTCACTCCATAATAAGTACAAATATGACTCTGTCATTGTCCGTATTGGTGTGAATGACCTGAGACGTACCTCCCTGGACTACATGAAAAGAGACATAGAAGAGCTCTCTGATCATTTAACCAAGGCAGGTATGACCCTAGCCCGAGTAGCATCTTACCTTCAACAATGATACCTCAGTACAAGGAAAAAATATACATTTCAACAAATGGCTAAGCTTCTGGTGTCATTAAAAGGGGATCCAGTGTCTGTCTGCTTGGGATGACATGTTCGACAAGCCACGATGCTTCGCCAGAGATGGCTTGCACCTGTCACCCCTGGGATTCAGGATACTGGCCAAAGGCTCTTGTCACCCCCATAGTGCCTTTTTTAGGCAAGGCTGAAAAGACAAACCCACCACCGTAATAAGTACCAGTGACAAAAAACTGAGGGTAATGCTGCTCAATGCCAGGAGTTTAAACCTCAAAATGCACTCGCTCAAGGCCCTTCTCAAAATGGAGAACTTCGATATCTGTGCAGTAACTGAGACCTGGTTCAGCAGTTTCAGGCTACAACTCATACCACACATTTTGGCCACAAAACCTGGACCGAAACACCAAGGGAGGAGGCATATCCATATTCATCAAGGATAACCACACCTGCAGACTAGTTGCAAAGTATGATGCCTCAGAGGTCATCCAAGTGCAACTGACAATGGGCAAAACTGCAATCCAGATTGTAGCTTGTTACAGATCACCATCCCTACCCCAAGAACCTCACTCCTCGTACCTCGCAGTACTGAAAAACATGAGGGTCCAACCAAACACCCTAATACTGGGTGATTTCAATTATCCAAACATCAACTGGGAAAACTACTCAAGCACTAATACCTTTGCTCAATGCTTCCTGGAATATTTTAACTCAAATGCCCTGGACCAGCTTATCAACACCCCTACAAGGGGCAACAATATACTGGACCTGGTCATCACCAATATGGGGGACAAGTGCTCCACACCCAAGGTAAATCCCTCGTTGGTTAGCTCAGACCATAAACTCATCACCCTCAATATCCACATACCACTCCTCCCCCAAGGAAACCACAGTGAAAAATTTCTCCAAAGCAAACTTTATGCTGCTTAAAACGGAGGTGGTAAACCTTGGCACACCCATGCAAAATGACAACTTGGTTGAATCTGCTGTAGCCTACACAAAAGCACTCTACAAGCACTTACATGAGTGCATGGACCGTGCTATTCCGAACAAAACCAAGACCAATTCCTCCAAAAAAAGGAAAACAGTCTGGTGGACCCCTGCTATAAACAAGCTCTATAATAGAAGGAAGAAATTATTACAAAAAAGAGTAAAAACCCAGGAATGGTGGAACACCCTGACCAACCTTAGCAAAAAGATATGGTCCCTTATAAAATCATCAAAGGCGAGCTTTGAAAGAAAAATCACAACGGACACCAAAGACAACCACAAAGCATTTTTTGGCCATGTCAGGAACCTAAATGGCAACTCCCAGATCTAAATAATGGTTCAGAATTCATGGAACCAACTGATATCGCCAATATACTGGCAGATAGTTTCAGTGCAAACTTTACCCCACCCTCACCCCCTAAAGGGCCCATATCTATGCAAGAAGATTGAGCTCCCCCATAATCACGGACACCCAGGTGAAAACGGCACTTTCTAAAGCAAAAAACACAGCATCCATGGGACCAGACCGCATCCCAGGCTGCGTAGTACATGAACTCCAAAACAAACTAATCCCTCACCTAAATACCATGTTCAACCACAGCCTCTCCTCAGGCTACGTGCCCACTGAGTGACGCACTGCAACGGTTGTCCCGCTTCACAAAGGAGCCACCACCAACCCCGGGAACTATCGCCCCATAAGCCTGATGAGCCTCGTCTGTAAGGCCATGGAGCATATCATCATGGAACTCCTAAACAACAACATTGGGAACCTACAAACCCTAGACCCTACCCAGTTTGGTTTTGTAAAGGACAGGTCATGTCTCCTAAACCTGGTTGACATCTTCAAGACAGTCACCAAAGCAATCGATGAGGGAAAGGTGGTCCACATGGCATACCTTGACCTTGCAAAAGCCTTTGATACTATTCCCCACTCGGGAATTATATACAAACTTAGCAACCTAAATATAAACCCCTACATCACAACATGGGTTGCTAACTGGCTCACAGAAAATAGGAAACGCTAGGTCCAACTCCAAACCTGTGACAAGTGGAGTGCCCCAGGGCTCAGTTTTGGGACCTCTCCTGTTCGGTATTTACTTCTCCGAGGTACAAGCAAACACAGAGGTACTTTGACTAACAAAGTTCACAGACGACTGCAAACTGGGCACCATAATTGAGACTCCTACTGACATAGATATCCTCCAAAAGGGGCTCAGTGAAACAGATACATGGTGCCAAAATCATGGACTCAAGCTAAATGTCAAAAAGTGCATTGTCATCCCTTTCGGGAAAAACCAAGTACCTACGAATTACCACATAAGTGGCAGCTCGCTTAACACAGAGAGTTTGATAAGAGACCTAGGGAAGCAGGTGGATAGTAACCTCTCCTTCAATAACCACATCTCTAAAGTGGTTAGAAAATCCTTCTACATGGCCCACCTTATCATGAAGGGGTTTGCATCTAGAAAAAAAGAAGTTATTGTCCCCCTCTACTCATCACTCATTAGACTCATTATTGAGTACATTGCCCCATTCGGGGATGTACCTTACTAGACACCTGCAAAAACTGGAGAGGCCTCAAAAATACCTCACCAGGAGGATAATTGATCTAAAACATATGCCCTATGCGACCAGGCTAAAAAAACTTCAACTGTACTTGGTTGCATACCGGCTACTTAGAGGTGATCTCTGCCTGACATACAAGGCTATATCTAACCCCAAATTACTGGAAATGCTCCACTTAAGGAAAACCCCATCTACCCGAGCTACATGCTCTAGGGACCTAAACCTGACATCAACAATAAACAGGACTTTTTGGAGGAACAGATTTGTGTCCCAGAGACTCCCCTTCCTCTGGAATAAGGTCCCCATATATATGAGGCAGAGCTCCTCATTGGCGCTCTTCAAGAAGAATCTTGATGAGTGGATGGGGAACAGGAAATTCACCCCGGGAATCTGTTATGTGGCTCTGCTCGACAGAGGCTCAGGTAACTATACCACATGGGAGGCGCAAGCCAAAACAGTTTGGCTAGGCTTAATTATGCCCTAGGGCCAATAGCCTAGTACCTACCTATGATATATCTGACAAATCTCAATGGCCTTATTCAAAGTTAAATCACTGTCATGAAGCAAAATCTTTCTGACCGCATCATCTTTTGTACCACACACAAGTCTGTTCTTTATCGCCTCATCCCTTAAATCACAAAATTTGCATGTCTTGATCAAGTCAGTTATATATGCTGCAAAAGCTTCACCAGGCCTTTGATCCCTTGTATAAAATAATTGTCTTTCCATTGTAACATTTGTCTGGGGGTTACATATTTCTCTGAATTTATGTTTTAAGCACTCAGGGTCCTCCCTTGACTCAGCCAGTATAACAATATGGTGGTTTACCCCTCTCCTGTATAGATAGCAGGTGCATACACAATGAACGCTCCCTTTCAGTGGCTTCTGACCCAGCTAAATTAAGAAGAATAAATGCCTTTGTACAGTCATCTTTATCAGAAAATGCAGCCTGCATGAAAATGTGCTCAAACAATCTCCATTTTCAGCAATATTCCTGTCAAACACAAGTGCACTGGGTTTTCGAAATCTTCTGCCATGCCCGCAAAGTATGCGCAAACACACTGAAAATGTGGCCCTTGTAATTATGTATGAACAAACTGTTCTATGAGCTTGTAATAACATTCAAATGCACAATAAACTCTTCAAAATACTGTACTTTGCGAAATTTGCTCTGTAATAGCTGTATCTTGTGAAATAACTTTACTGTACTACTGCACAAACATGCGAGCACTTTATACATTTCTGATAACTCAAATATCTTTAACAAATACAAAAAAATATATGCTTAGCGAAAATGTGGTTTCCTCTTATTTTGTTTTATGCAATTTGGACTTTATTTCAAACATTTTCTATAGTAATTCAAATATTTTTATCAATATCTGACATATCGGTTTATGTGAACATTGTTTAGAGCATTCTGTATGACTCGTTTCATATTTTGCGAATAAGAAATAGTGCTGAGCAAGTTTTAACATCTGAAATGCATTTCTGACCTGTTTTGCGACATATACATACAATAGGGATGATTCACTCCATTATATTCCTCTAGTTTCAACTGAGTGCCTCTCATTCTGGAACTGAAGAATAATACCTCACTAAAAGAATCACAGGCCTAAAGCAGATGCCCTACGCTGACCGCCTTGAAAAACTCCAGCTATACTCTGTCGCATATCGTCTACTCAGAGATGATCTCTGCTTAACATACAAGGCCATGTCAAACCCAGAGCTGTTGGACATGCTACACTTAAAGAAATCCCAATCCCTCAGAGCCACACGCTCCAGGGATCTAAACCTTGTCATCACAATAAACAAAACCTGCTGGAGGGATAGGTTCCTGACCCAGAGACTCCCCAGACTGTGGAATAGATTACCCATACATGTCAAGCAGAGTGCCTCTTTGGTCCTCCTCAAAAGGAAGCTTGACGATTGGATGGGAGAAAGGAAATTCACCCCGGGGATCACGTCAGTCGCCTGCTGGACAGGGGTCCAGGGAAGTAAATAGTGTGGGAAAAAATAGCCCGGGAATTGTTCTGGCTAGGCTTGTATAGGCCTTAGGGCTGATAGCCTAGTACCAACCTATGAACTTATGGATTCCATCCTGTCACCATGTCCTTTTAGACGTGCCACTTCTGACACAATGTCGCTCGTCCCTCTCTTAACATAGATGACAATCAGGCGGAGTATTTTGTTTAGATGCTTTAATACATGGAATACATCAAGATGGATAGCAGCATTATAAAATACAAATGAACTGGCTAACAGACCTTACATACATACATATTTACATCTCAACAGCTTAGTACAAAGTGGCAGTCATGCTCACATGTGCTCAATATTTATACACTTGTGCAAGCCTTCGATAGCTTCTTAAAGACATATACACCCACATTGATCTACAGTTTCCCTTCACTTACCCCATATATCGCTTTACTTTCCTGGTTGTTGGCCAACTATGGCCATTCAGTGTATTTTTTTCCGATGCTGCTCAAGTTCGCTGATTGTCCCATTTGCTCCTTTTCTTTTGGCCTTTTGCAGTTTGCTGTTTTTCAAATTTGGTAGCCGAACATAGACTCCAAGCACAACACATTGCTTTAGTGACAAAAATGCTTTTACAGGCCAGACACATTGAAAACAGTATGCAGATTAGTAAAGCTCAAAGCAAACTGGTATGTAAATGAAATTAAAATTCAAATTCTTTTGCAACCAATAAGAACATTTCACTGTTAATATTAAGGGAATATACTTCAAATCATAAAACAAATAAATATCTCCACATGTTCTTCCCTGCTAAGGATTTGCCTTGTTTTTTTTTTTTTTTTTTTTTTTTTTTTATATTTAATGGCATGCTGTAGACTGGTGCTTTTCTCCAATCATTTTAAAATGCTCTTCATTGCTTCCTATGCTGACAAAGTGAAAAGTAGAGTGCTCCACTCAATAAAAACAATTTCCTGTTCCCTACCTTTATTTATTATACAGTCGTGCACAGAATGGCATCTGTAGGCTACATTAACCATGTGCACAACACAGTTTTCTTTAAGTGCAATCTGTCATGCATGGAATAGCTTCATTTGATGCGTGGAGATCAGTGTTCTAACCCCAGTAATAAACATTTAAAATATGTGTGCATTTTAATTAGTACAGCATTTGAAACCTTTATATTCATTCAGTCGCACACAGCAGAATAGCACTTGCTCAACAGTCAAGGTCATGTGTCTTTACCCATTGTACTAGATGATTGCAAGTTTGTAAAATAAAGGGAAATACTAGGATCATAGGAAATTACTAGGCTATTGGCCCTGAGGCCCTTATAAAGCTAGCCAAGAGTTTAGCCCATGTATAGACAAATCAGCACCAGATGCCGCTATCCAGCAGGGACACTGGTGGAGTCCCAGGGATGTATTTTCTATTTCCCATCCAGTTATCCAGCTTGCGCTTAAAAAGGGGTAAAGAGGTACTCTGCTTGATGTGGCGAGTGAGTCGATTCCATAGATGGGGGGAGTCTTTAGGACACAAATCTGTCCGGCCAACAAGTCCTATTGATGTCACAGACCAGGTTGAGGCCGTGTGTGTGGGTTTCTCAAGTGGAGCTTGACTTGCAGATATGCAGCAGTCCCATCAAGGCAGGGTCCAAGATCGCCTTGTATGCCAGACAGAGGTCACCTCTGAGGAGTCTGTATAAAACAGAGTAGAGGGATAGGGCTTTTAGCCTATCTGTGTATGGTAGATTTTTGAGGGTGTGGATTCTCCTGGTGAGGAACCTCTGTGGTCTCTCTAGCTGCTGTATGTGCTTTGCGAGGTCCAAGCCGAATGGGGCATTGTACTCTATAATGGGCCTTATATAATACAGGGATGTTATGATGACCTTGTCCCCTGGATGAGATACCCATACTTATGAGGTGGGCCATGTAGAAAGCTTTCTGTACAATGGAAGCAACATGGTAGTCAAAAGTCAGGTTGCTATCAATCTGGGTGTCCAAATCCCTCACGACTGACTATGTGCTTAGGACATTGTTATTAATATGATAATTTGTATTGATGTCACTCTCCCCAAAGGGGATGATGATGCACTTTTTTTGTATTCAGCTTGAGGCTATGTTTCTGGCACCAGTCACTTGTTTGGGCAAGACACTCTTGGAGGATGTTCACATCACTAGGGGAATTTATGACAGCGCCCAGCTTGCAGTCATCTGCAAGCTTGGTCAGCCATAGTCCAGTGGTTTTGGCCCGCACCTCAGAAAAGTATATCCCAAATAACAGAAGCCCGAAGACCTAACCCTAGGGTACACCACTCGATACGGGTCTACTGCTTGAGGTGGCTTCCCCTATTTTGACTAGGTGGGTTCTATCAGTGTGCCAGTTAGCTACCCATCTGGTAACATACAGATTGATGGCTAGTTGAGAGAGTTTATCTGTTATGCCTAAGTGGGGAATAGTGTCGAAGGCTTTGGCCAGGTCAAGGTAGCTGGTGAGCACTGTCTTCCCCTCGTCCATGACTTTGGTGACTGTCTCAAAAAAGTTGACCAAATTTAATGGACATGACCTCCCCTTGGTGAAGCCAAACTATGTGGGATCAAGTGTTTGGGGGTTGCCAATGTCCTTGTTAATGAAGTCCATGATAATCTGTTCCATGACCTTGCAGATCAGGCTAGGTAGACTTATGGGTCTATAATTTCCCAGATCGGTGGACGCCCCACCTTTGTGTAAAGGGATGATAGTGACTGTCCTCCACTTAGCTGGGACAAAGCTGGTACTCGGGCTTTGGTTGAATAGGGCACGTAATGGTGCTGCAAGTTCCTGCCTGAGTTCATGTATGATGCAGCCTGGGATGTTATCGGGTCCATGGAGGCTGTATTGTTTGCCTTTGAGAGAGCAGTGATGACCAGATCCCTAGATATAAGGGGAAGGGGGCAGGTACTGGGAATGTCCTAGTTTACTGATTGGGGGGGGGGGGGACAGAGGGATGAAATTTTCACTGAATCTGTCAGCCAGCAAGTTTGATATATACATTTTACAGTCTGTATTCTTCTAGTGAGGCATCTGTAGCCATTCCAGCTGTTGTGAATGCATGGTCAGGCACCGCATTGTATTCTGTTATTGGTTTAATTAGGGCTGAGTGTAGTGGGACTGTGGTCACCTTGGATCTGGATGTCATGCCTTTACTTATAAGTTGTACCACGTAGAAGAAACTTACCACCATGGACATATGGTATTCAAAGTTCAGGTTACTGTCAACCTGAGTTCCAAAGTCTCTTTTCACTGGGTGTAATCTCAGAGGACTATTATCAGTGTTGTAATTTGCAGGGTGTTTGTCTTCTCAAATGGTATGTTTGTCTTTTCGGCTTTTCCCGGTTAGGGGTCGCCACAGCGGAACTCCGTACCGCTAATGATTGGCAGTAGATTTTTATGGTGCCGCGTTGCCAGCCCGACACCCAACCTTCACCCATTCACGCATGTCTTTCAGAGGCCACTCGACCGCGGGGAGGACATGCAGACTCCACACTGAAGGCACTCCTGAGAATCAAACAGGAGAACCTCTTGCTGTGAGGCAACAACGCTACTGCTGAACCACCATGGCTTGTCTTCTCAAATGGTATAATAATGCATTTGTTTGCATTAAGTTTTAGATCATGGCTCTGGCATCCGTTATTTGTCTGTGTCATACCCTCCTGGAGGATATCTACATCTTTCGGGGATTCAGTGATTGCACCTAGCTTACAGTCATCAGCAAATTTGGTCAGCCAGAGGCCCTCTACATTTGCATTGACTTCAGAGAAGTATATTCTGAACAGGAGTTTCCAGTAGTGAGCCCTGTGGGACACCACTTGTAACAAACCTCTTGATGGAGGTGGATTCACTCGCACTAACTTCATGTCCTGTCCCTGAGCCATTTGGCTGTCGATGGGGCGACATAGGGATATATGTCTAATTTCTGAGTTTGTCTGTAGTACTCGAATGAGGTATTTTATCAGATGCCAGGTTGAGGTAGGCAGTATGCACCATTTTACCCTCATCCATGGCTCTAGTGACTTTCTTGAAGAAGTCCACAAGGTTTAGTAGGCATGACCAGCCCTTGACAGAACCATCCCAGGATAGTTCCAGTGTTTTATGATTTCCTATATCTTTATCAGGTCCGTGATAATTCTTTCATGGCTTTGCATAAAAGATTAGTCAAACTTGTGGATCTTTAGTTCCACGGGTCTGTTAATGGTCCCCCTTTGTGTAGAGAGATGACTGATGCAGTCCTCCATTCCCCAGGAATGAAGCCTGTTGGAGGCTCTGGTTGATCAGATATTCTACTGGGCCTGACCTATCATGTTTGAAGATATTTAGGAGGCATTCTGGGATATTATCAGGATTCACTGATGTAGTGATTTTAGCTCTGGAGAGTGCATTGTGGACCTCCAAGGAGGAGAGCTCCTCAACCCATCCACCAAACAGGAAGTCTAGGTCCTGGACTGTTTGGGAAAGTGCACCTACACTTCAAACACCTTTGCCTTGCGTGCACTTTATCTTGCCCAATTGACAAGACTTCAGAGAGAACATGTATGTGAAATGTCAAAGGATATTAAGACTCAGCAGCCTCTGTTGGCTCAGAAGATGCTGGAGAGTCAACTTTCTATTACGTAGTCAATATTCAATGTCTCTCTGATGCTGAAGTCCAGTGTGGCTGATGGTATGTCCTATGCAACAGGCACCGGCATTGCAGTTCGATGTCATGCCTGGAAGTACTTGTCCAATTCTGCAGACTATTAGAAGGCATCCCTTGTTAATGCACTCTTTGATGGTTCCTTGCTGTTGGACTGATAGGTAAAGATGCACTTACTTTGAGCAAACAAAACAGAAGACAGAAAGATGCCGTTTACCGTTGGAGTTAGTTTCTTGACTTCTCAGTGGTCATTCTCCAGGAACCAGAAGGACAGGAAACATCTAGTTTTTTGCAAAGTGCAGCAACCTTTCCAGGATGCTCCTAGTGAAGGTTCTGCCCCCTCCTACTCCCACCCTACAGCATGAGGGGCAACCATATCAGACACTGCCCAAAGGGCAAAGGCGGTCTGCAGTACCAGGGCTTCCATGTAGTTTTCTCTGGGAAGCTCTTCCAGCTTTTCTGAAGGGTTGCCTGATTGAAAATCTCTGGAGGCAGTCATGGATGTATTCAGTAGATCTGAAGGTTGCCCACCATCACATCAAGATAGAAACTCCAGAAGATTCCTGTGCTTTTGTCTGGAAGCCAATCATTATCAGTTTCGGGCACTGTCCTTTGGTCTTATTTTATTGAGCTGGGATACAGCATCTGAATTGCCTAGACATAGTAATCCCTTGTTAAGTTTAGTTCTGGTGGCTGCCAAAAAAGCAATTACTAGAAAATGGATATCAAAGTCTAAACCAGCCATAGTTGAAGTTGTGAATATTGTAACAGAGGTAGAAGAACAGGAACTGGGATCTTTAGAAAAGGGTAGGAGTAAAAATTACATAGAAAAAAATGGAAATTATGAGAACAATATATGCAGAAAAAAATGTTTTGTAGGAGGAATTAGGTTTAAGAGTAGATGGAAATGAACAATTTATATTATGTGAGATTGGTTATGTTGTATAGGGCAATGTATGTGACGTGCAATGTTTGCAAATGTGAACTTGTTAATATGGTTTGATTACTTTTGTATAAATGTAAGTCTGCCTGTGTCACAACTGATAATTCAGAAAAGGTGTTTTATATTATTTAAAAAAAGTGTGTCATATGGATAGAAAGTGCCTCCACAGGATGCCCACAACAAATGTGTGTAATATTTGGGTGTTACCCACTTAGATATTGATTGTGAGGCATGTCTCACTTTCAGAACCTGCGTCATTAATGAGAGATGTTCTAAGCTTGTAGCCAAGGGTCTTCTCAACCCAGCATCTACCTCAACCTCCTATCTGTCCTTGGGTAAAATTCTGACGGGCGGAAGAAGCAGTCTAAAAATAAGGATTGTAAGATCCATGAAAAGGAGTGGTAGGGTCACAAATGACCTCCTTTGTCTTCAGAGGACTTGCCAGAGCTGAAGGTTCACCCACCTTTGTGCCCCTGGCTCTGACCCCTTCAGGTTCCATCAATCCCCAGTTCTTATTTCAGTCTTTTAACTCCCTGTCTCTTGGCATTCCTAGCCCCTTTCTGGCTAAGGACTTAAACTTCCTCAGGCATACTGCAGTCCTCTTGTGCCTTATTACTCTTAGAGTTTTCTCTGGAACCACCTCCTTCGCATAGGGTCCAGTCTTTCCCCTCTTGGATCAGTGCTTCTGATTAATGTTGAAAAAGAGGTCATCAAAGTCTTCTTCAGTGACTTCTTCCTTTAGTTGTACCAGGTCGGTCATGAGGCTCAAACCATCTGATCTAGAGGAATAGACAAGATCCTTTTTGCAGGCTCAGTCTCATTTAGGTATTAGCTCAGCCTTCATGGTCTTGAGGACTGAGGTGTCGGCTCCTATCTTTGTTGATCCTTCCTCATTTCTTTCTGTTTTGGAGTTGTTGGGTCTGATCATGCTGCCTTCTCCTTTGCAGGTGCCAATGGCTTGGCTGCTTCAGGCATAGACACCATCCTTGGCATTCTTAACTCCAGCATTTTTTCATTTATCACTGCCAATGGACTAAAATGGCTTTGGTATATGCCTGTGCCTTAGGGCATCTACAAGCTGGCCCCGTTCATAGGGGGGACACAGGTGACAATCAAGGAATTAATTTGTGATTTTCTAACTATTGGTCCAAATTGCATATGAATAGGCCTAGGGGAGGAGCTGTGCCTCACATGAATGTGGAGTCTGTACCAGATACGGGGTAAGCTATGAGACACCTACCTCTCTCTCCAACATGTTTTGTTTGTCGGAAGACAAGGTTTAGATTCTTAGATTAGGTAATTGTAGTTCTGTTTGATTTGCAAATTTGTAGCAGGTCCATCAATGCTAGATTAGAGAATGCCTTGCAGGTTATGCATAGATCGCCCCTCAGTAGTCTGTAAGAGACCAAGTACAGGTACAGGACTTTGAAGCGACCTGCATAGGACATGTTATTTACAGTCTGTATTCTTCTAGTAAGGCATCTGTAGCCACTGCAGCTGTTGCGAATGCATGGTCAGGTATACACTGAAGGGTGCATTGTATTCTGTTATTGGTTTAATTAAAGCTGAGTATAGTGGGACTGTGATCTCCTTGAATCTGGGTGTCATGCCTTTACTTATAAGTTGTACCATGTAGAAGGATTTTCTTACCACCATGGACACATTGTGTTCAAAGTTCAGGTTACTGTCAACCGGAGTTACAAAGTCTCTTATTACTGGGTGTAATCTTAGAGGACTATTATCAGTGTTGTAATTTGCAGGGATGTTTGTCTTCTCAAATGGTATAATAATGCATTTTTTTGCATTAAGTTTTAGGTCATGGCTCTGGCATCCGTTATTTGTCTGTCAGACCCTCCTAGGGGATATCTACATCTTTCGGGGATTCACTGATTGTACCCGGCTTGCAGACATCAGCAGATTTGGTCAGCCAAAGGCCCTCTACATTTGCCTTGACTTCAAAGAAGTGTATTCTGAACAGAAGAGGTTCCAGTAGTGAGCCCTGTGGGATGCCACTTGTAACAACCCTCTTGGTGGAGGTAGATTCACTCACCCTAACTTTGTGTCCTGTCCACAAACCATTTGGCTGTTCATGGAGTGACATACGGATATATGCCTAATTTGTGAGTTTGTCTGTAGTACTCAAATGAGGTATTGTATCATATGCCAGGTTGAGGTAGGCAGTATGCACCATTTTGCCCTCATCCATGGCTCTAGTGAATTTCTTGAAGTAGTCCACAAGGTTTGGTATGCATGACCAGCCCTTGACAAAACCAACCCAGGATAGTTCCAGTGTTTCAAGATTTCCTATTTCCTTTGTTTATCAGGTCCATAATAATTCTTTCATGGCTTTGCATAAAAGATTAGTCAAACTTATGGATCTTTAGTTCCCTGGGTCTGTTAGTGGTCCCCCTTTGTGTAGAGAGATGACTGATGCAGTCCTCCATTCCCCAGGAATGAAGCCTGTTTGGAGGCTTTGGTTGAACAGAGGTTCTAGTGGGCCTGACCTATTATGTTTCAAGCTATTTAGGAGGCATTCTTGGATATTATCAGAACTCACTGATGTAGTGTTTTTAGCTCTGGAGAGTGGATTGAGGGCCTCCAAGGAGGAGAGTTCCTCAATCCACCCACCCAACAGGAAGTCTAGGGCCCTGGACTGTTTGGGAAAGTGCACCTACACTTCAAACACCTTTGCCTTGATTGCACTTTATTATCTTGCCCAATTGACAAGACTGCAGAGAGAACATGTATGTGAAATGTCAAAGGATATTAAGACTCAGTAGCCTCTGTTGGCTCAGAAGATGCTGAAGCGTCAACTTTCTATTACGCAGTCAATATTCAATGCCTCTCTGATGCTGAAGTCCAGTGTAGCTGATGGGATGTCCTATGCAACAGGCACCGGCATTGCAGTTCGATGTCATGCCTGGAAGTGCTTGTGCAATTGTGCAGACTGATTGAAGGCATGCTATGTTAATGCACTCTCTGATGGTTCCTTGCTGTTGGACTGATAGTTAAAGATACACTTTGAGCAAATAAGACAGAAGACAGAAAGATGCCGTTTACCGTTGGAGTTATTTTCTTGACTTCTCAATGGTCCTTCTCCAGGAACTAGAAGGGCAGGAAACATCTAGTTTTTTTTTTGCAAAGTGCAGCAGCCTTTCCTGGATGCTCCTAGTGAAGGTTCTACCCCCACCCTACAACATGAGGGGCGACCATGTCATACACTGCCCAAAGGGCAGTGTCGGTCTGCAATACCAGGGCTTCCATTAAGCTTTCTCTGGGAGGCTCTTCCAGCTCTCCTGAAGGGTTGCCAGATTGACTATCTCTGGAGGCAGTCAAGGGTCACTTTACTCTCCACCCAAAAACTGAGGAGGCCACCATCTCATATGCATTGATGCTGAGAGTCGTGTCCAGAGATTATGCCATTCCCTTTTTGTTTACCCCAGAAAAGTCATAAGTCTCTTCCATTCATTCCATCCTGCAAGATAAGATAACCATGTATCTTCAGTAGGTAGCCCATTGCAGACTGCCTGTCATCCTCATTGCTGTGTCCTGGCCCCAACAGATTTGATTCCCCTGCCTTTGGCCACATCTTCTGCACCTGCCTTAGGTACTGGATCCAGTTCTGGATCTGATTTCTCGCCCTGCCAGATTACTGGTTCCAAACCTTTGCTCCCTCAAATTGATCACATGGTTTCTCCAATTCCAACAATAGCCAGGAATCTCAAGCTGTCCGGGAGAGCTATTCCCGTACTTCATCCCAAAAACCCTCCACAATGAAGGTTTATGGTAATAAGTGGAAGTGATTTTCTATATGGGGTTCTGCTAAGGGCTAGGATGCTTTTTCATGCACCTTTAGACAATATTCTGGACTTTCTGGCATACCTTTTTTTTATTCTGGTCTTAGTGGCCAGCTTTACCTTAATAGTTGAATAACTATTTCTGCCTTTCATGTCGGCAGGAATAATACCCCGGCGGCAGCTCTCAGTCTTGCTAAAACATTTTTCAGGGATACATTTTTACTGTGTCCAGCAGTTAGGGATCCAGTCCCTCCTTGTGATCTACCTCTTCTGCTACAAGTCCTTTCTAGACATCCCTTTGAACCATCAGATATGGTAGCCTTAAATTTTTGTCATGGAAACTCTTTATTTAGTGCCCATTATGTCAGCCAGAAGGGTCTCAGAACTTCAAGCATTATCTTTCTTAATTCCACACTTATTGTAATTTTTCACAGATAGTCATCTTAAGAACTAACCCATCCTTTCTGCCCAAGGTTGCTTCTGAATCAAATTTAAACCAGCCCATTCATTTGCTGGTTTTCCTTCCAAATTTAAGTAACAGGAGAGAACATTTTTGCAGTGTTTGGATGTTCATAGACAGCTTAGATTTTGTCTGGACAGAACCAAAGGTTTCAGAAAGTCTGACCAACTCAGTTTCATTTTCTAAAACAAGACTTGACAAGCCTGTAACCAAAGTGATCCTATCTAAATGGCTTTCAGATTGTATATCCTTTGCATACTCCTTGAAAGGAATTCCTTTACCTGCAAAGCCTAAAGGTCATTCAACAAGGGTGGTGGCTACCTCCACTGCTTTTATTGCAGGCTTCTATTGATGATATTTGTGCTTACAGCAAACTGGTCTAATACTAATATCTTTATGTCCCATTACAATCTGGATGTGTAGTCTAGGTCTAGAGCTTCTTCTGGATCCTCATCTTGGTCTCTCCTATGGTATCCCTGGGGTTTTTTTACTGGCTGGGGACTCTGTCCCACAAGTTGAGACTGGATGGATGAGACAACATCGAATAAAAAAGTCATGTACTTACTATAATGATAGGTCCATGTTATCCGTGCCATCCATCTCAATTACCCCCTCCATTTGTGCTTCCTCCAAATTGTCATTTCTTTAATGAGTGCTCATGACTGGTCTTGGTGGTCTGGCCACGAAGCCTGTACCGGAGGATCCATTTCTGAGATCCTTTCTTTCTTTCTTGACCTCCTCCTTCATTCTAATTATGATTCATAATAGCTCAGGGTTTATTTTCAGGGGGCAAACTCAATCTGAGGAAAGGGTAGTACAGTAGGGGCATATAGGAGGTGGGGTCCTAAGTCTGAAGATTCTGAATATGGCTGCCTTTCGGATCTTAGTTGGATCCAGTAATCCACAGGATGAGACAGATAAATACAGACAACATGGATCTGTTGTTATGGTATGTAAATAACTTTTTTTTCTGCCATTTATACATTTCATATCATGATCAAGATATTCATCATGGAAATGTTCCTGAGCCAAGACCCACATTGGCATTGTCTGGATTGCTTTGGAGAGGAGCATAGCATGAAGCAGTGCCATAGGCATCATTGATTCAGCTTGGCCACCAAACGACACCAGATGGAGAAGCCTGGTCTACCTTGCTAAAAGATAGTTATGGTTCACAGTGCACAGCACAAGAATAAACATGGGGGGGGGGGTCCCCTTCCACAGCCCCCTGCTTATTCAGCAACACATTCAAAAGGTGAAAGAAGAAAAGGATGCACATCACTTATAGCTTTCTTTATTACCATTAAATCCATCTCCAAAACAGTCTCTGTGTATCATGCCCTCACCTTTGACTAGTGAGAGCTCTTGTTTGCTCATGCCTGTTATTTTAGAGGAGGTCTGTGAGAGAAATGTATGACTTTGGCAGTAATTTAGAGAATGTGTCCCAGGCTGTAAGTACTGCCAGTCCCTCGACTGAACAGTTAGAACATAGTTGAAAGGGGTCAGCTCTTGGGGGATTGTTCCTTAAATTTTCCCCTGCTGAAGACTCTTCTGCTCGGTATCTTCCCCTCATGTCTAGCATGACTTAGTGGCCCTCCTGTGCCAGGACTTAATTTTCAGGTCCTCAACATACATTAGTTGTTTGATGTATGATGGAAACTGCCATTGTGGATGTGAGAGTACACTGACTGGAACATGTTTAAAACCAGTACTAGGAAGAGTGCAGAAGTCTCAGTTCCCCAAACATCCCTCAACAAGCATATATATATATATATATATATATGTATATCCCTTGTACTGATGCACCATCACCCAACTGCACATGCGTGCCCATTACATGCTTGATTCCAAGCATGGCTGTCTTGCTCAAGCAAGTCTTATTTGAAGTTGAGGGTTGGTCAGGTTCGGCCTTCCTTCTGCATTCTAGAAGGATACAGTGTACCTAGAGGCCATTGCATCAGATACACATAATAAAAATGGTAATGAAACTTCCCTTCCTACATCTCCTTTCAAGCTGGTGAAGCCCACCACAAAGGACTGTATTATGTTCCCCCTTCCTTCCCTCTAGAAATGCTTGAATACGAGTCCCTGGGGAAGAAGGAAGAGATTTGGGCCATATCTCTTATGGAGCTGATCATCAAGGATACCATAACACCCAAGTATTGCTCCCTTGCATTCTAAGAAAAGAAATGCATTTTACAAGCCCCTGGGTTAACAGAGTAAGATCTTGACCTGACATCCTAGGGTGGATTTATCAATACACCACAGTTCTCAGTCTACACTTCCTTCCTTCCTGCCATGACAACGTTATAAGACATGCACTGCTGTGGACATGATGGGTAAGAGTGTGTTATTTCTTTGTCACATTTGAACTTGGGTCCTCCATCTGTTTCACCTACCACGTTGCAGCCTCCCTTACGGATCATCCATTTCAGCTGTTCCTAAGTGGGTGATCCAAGAAGAAGCACTGCTCAAGACTGCATCCTAAGCCTTCACAATTGGCTGACATGCAGCTTGCAGTAAATTTGGCTGCAACAAAGCTAGGGCTACAGGCAACAGGCTTTAGCATGTGCCCCTTTTGGATGGAGTGGCCGAGGCAGTCAACTCTTAAGGAGTTCATGTACTCATTTCTGAATGCTCCCCTTCCAGAGGGAGGTCATGACCAGTCCAATCAGAGAGCTGTTCAAAGAATGTTCAGAGGAATCACAACCTTTCTACTCTTGCATTATCTTCTAAACCAGGGCAGCCCAAGGAAGTAGTAGAAGCCATCTGATAGATTGTGGGGGGGGGGGGGGGCTCAACACATTGTCTCATCTATCTTTCATCTCTGCTGACCAAGTCTCCCATCAAGATAACTCAGTGGCCTCACAGCTGTATTACTGGCTGTCACTTACAGCTAGGTCATTGCACCAAGTTCATGGGTTTATATGGTCTTAAGTGGTCACAACCTTATGCTCTTCCCCAGAAGACCACAGAAGTCTAGAAACAGACCCAGATTGTATTATGCAGAGATACACAAGTTGGCTGTGCTTGAGGACATACTTTCATCTCCCATCTCTTCTTGGGGAAATGAGAGACTTCTATCCCATCCTGGAATTTTTTGACTTCAATGAGAATGTTGATATGCCAGTGTCAAATGTTAACTTGCCTCTTTCTTTTTATGTTCACTCAATCTCATCTCAGTGTATTGGCCCATTTATTCCATGTCACATTGGCCAGAATCAACCTGGTGGGGCAGTCATTCAAACGGCTATTAGAAGTGTTTTGCAATTTTTTTCCTTTGAATAACCCTCTCCCTTTATGCACTTGTCAAAACACTGAGGAGTGGGCACACAGTGGGCTGAACACACAGGATGTGTCCCTAACGTCCATAAGGGGCGTCTTCTTCATGCAGCCCTCCCCCTGAAGCACAAGAGGTGTTTTCCCTGATCACCACCAGGGAAATTACACCCAGCCTGTGTGCCTCTGGGTGATTGCAGCTCTCTTACTCCTCCCCTGGGAGAGACAAGCAGGCCATACCTTTTCACTCCTCCCTCTCTCTCTCTCTCTCTCCGATTTCTCTAATGCTGCTGATCAAATACCAGTCACCTGGATTGCAGTCTAGACTCCATCCCTCTGCCCAATAGTGGCTTTTGGTACATTATTGTCTGGGGGGTCCTCACTGGTAGTTCCTATGATTCAGCATGGATGGGCTATACTTTCAGTAGAGTGATGTGTTTTTGGAAAAATTCTTTGGGGTCTAGTTGGGATATAAAAATAGTTACGTAAACACTTCCAGGCAAAGATCCTAAATGTTCTAGACTTTGTTGTATATTTGGGAGTCATACAAAAAAACGTTCTAAGCTTGTTTCCCACCTTTACTGTAACTAGTCTAGTCCAGATACATATTTGTTTATCCAGGCCAGTTTGTAAGCTTCTGAGCCCCCAAGCCTTTCTCTGTTCGAAGGAAGCCTTTAATTTATCAGTGGGAGTGGGAGTGGTAAGCACTAGGTCCTATCTACCACAGGAGGAGCGGTTTCTGGCCCAGAAATTGTAGATGTGAAGTTGTTCAATCTCGCTGTTCATTCTTACACATGGGTCTGGAGCAGTTCTATCGGCTCCGAGTTGGCCGCTTTACTAGCTGAAGATCTCAGAGTAGCTTGAGGCCAGGTCCCTATCCCATGATGCTTTCTGTCCTATCTCAGATCTAGTTTGCCGCTGCAACAGATCGGAGGTCGTTGGAAAGCTCGGGCCAGTTTGGAGAGTTTGGGCCAGTTTGTGAAAAAATTTTCTAATCTATTATATCTTTATAGCTAAGCTTTTTGGCTAGTTTTCTGTTTAAACTGTTTATTGGGCTAGTTAGCCTTTGTTTACCTCAGTTTTTGTTATATTTGATGAGAATTCGTCCTTTTAAGAGCGGCTGCTCTTAGGCCTTTGGCTGTGCCTTAGTTATTAATAGTTCCCTATCCAACTATTAGCGTGTGTTTAGATAGTTCTTTAACAGTAAAATTTAGGGAAGCTTTTCACTAGTTTAAGTGTATATTTAGCTTGTTAGTTAGATAGCCTTTCAAAAATTAGAGATGTTAAGTTGTCTATCTCGCCTTCATTCTTGCTGGATGGGTTCGGAGCCGACCTCGGCTCCGACTCGGCCACTCTAAAAGCTCGAGAGTTGGTTCCACCGGCTCGAGGCTCCCCTTATATCCCACAATGCTAGGCGAGAGTTACCTCAGATCTCGTTTGCCGCTACAGCTTCGAGGTTGGTTGCTTCTACCGGTTCCTGGTGAGTGTTAGCTTTTATACTAAAAAGTTATTCTTTTTTCCCCTTTTAACCTTAATTCTTCACAAATTAGTGTAGAATATAGTTTTTTATCCCCGACCCTATTTTTCCCCGTTTTCTCTTTAAAAGAACCGCTGGTTCTTCCCTTGGGCCTTTGGCCTTCCCTTCCTTAGGGTGTGTTTGTGTAGTTTCTTTAACTTTTTTGTGCTTAATTTCTAGTATTTTTACTAAAATTGTTAATTATTTTTAGTATTAATAATTTTTCTGACAGGGTATAACTGTGTGTTTGGTGTGTGTTAGTGTACACCTGTCAGTTAGGATAATGTCAAAGGAAGCAAAGGTCTCTGGATTCAAGAAGTGTGATGCGTGCTGTCAGAAAATGTCTCTGACAGACGCTCACACTTCTTGTGTCTACTGTCTGGGGCCTTTGCACCTGCAGGACTCCTGTGCTGTGTGCCATGGCTTCAGCCCCAGGGTCCTGCAGGAGAGAAAGAACAAGTTAATTTTGAGAGGCTTGTTAAAACCAGAGGATTCCCTGTCAGTTTCAACAGGAAGCCCTCTAAGGCATCGAGGTCTTCGGCTCCGGCTTCTGAGCCGAGACCTCAGGTTGTTCAACCTTTGCCTTTATCGGCTCCGGCTGGAGCCGATAAGACTCAGTCCACAGTTTCTGTGGCTTCCTCGCTCGGCGGAGCCGAGGTTATCGAGTACCTGTGTCGGCTCCGACAAGATCTTCGGAGCCGACAACCAGAAAGAGGTCTAGGTCACCTTCTCTTGGCTCCGTTCATTTCGCTCCAGGATCTCCCCTGCTGTCTGAACGGAGCCAAAGGTCTCATTCCTCTAGGTCATCGAGGCTTTCCGATCATGACCTTCAGAGGGTGGTGAGTCGACTACTTAAGTCCGAGGCACTTGCCCAGATGCTTCAGAGCCCGACTCATCAGTCGGTGCCTGCCCCGGTCCATCAACTCTTTCCTCCTTCGACTCTTTTGAGTTCGGAGCCGGGTCGTGTCGGAACCGAGACTGTGGTCACTTCGGAGCCGAGAAAATTGTCTTCGGCTCCGTCGTCGGCTCTGTTTTCTTCCGTGGAGGAATCTCGGCGCCGGACTTCCCTCGTCGGCTCCGAGGGGGTGAGTGGCATCGACCCTTGTCCGACCCCTCTCCCTCTCGGTGCTTGGCTGGTGAGTTCGGCTCCGACATCGGCCTCGAGCCATCACTGTCGGTGCCGAGGGGGTCCTTAGCTCCTCGGGCGGGGACCTCTGGCTCTGCCTGACAGGGGTGCTTCGAGGTCATGCGGAGTGTGTTAGAGCCTGGCTCTACTCCACAGTCGGCTCCGTCAGCCCCTCCTCTATGCTGCCTCAGGGTAAGTCGACTCACTCCCTCATCCCGGACCGCAGAGAGCCAGCTCCTCAGGAGCCCCTTTGGGATTTCATCCTCTTCGAGGCCTCTCCTGATTTGGCAGAAGAGCCCCTCGGAAGAGGAAGTGCAAGAGGAAGCACATTGACTCACCTGAGTCTATCACGTCGGACACAGATCTGGATGATTCTGAGGGTTCCCCGTTCCCCTTCTGAAGATGTCTCATTTGCAGACATTCTGGAGATCCTTAAACAGAGGGGAAATTGGCCAGCCCTCAACCCTTCAGAGGACGAATCTGTGTATCTTGAGGCGTTTGGCTCTCGCCCTTCCACCTCCTGGGTGTCCCCCTTGACACCCTCATGCAGGTGGTTGCTAAAAGGCATGGACGGCTCCTGATTCAGTGGACCCCACTCCCAGGAGACCCTCCAAATTCATCACAGCTCCATCAGACAAGCAATTTTTATCAAAAGGAGTTTCTGTGGATGCTATGGTGGTAGCTGCCACAAAGAAGGAACTGGCTGATCCTTCAGTGCCTGTCCATCCACCTAACAAGGAATCTAGGTCCATGGATAGGTACGGAAGCGGATGTTCTCCTCAGCGACTTTTACCATGCGTCGCTGAATTACCTGTGCCATTTCACTCGTCTTCAAAGGGACTTGGTCAAGGAAGCGAGTGAGATGTTGAAGGACCCTACAGCTGCGGGGTTCCAAGAAAAATGAACACGCAGCTGGCTATCCTTAATTCCATTTCCAACTCCTCCATGCGCCTCCTCTCTTATGCGGCCGATGGAGCGAGCAGAGCCAGAGGAACAGGGGTAGCCTTACGAAGGCACGCCTGGATGCGGCTATGCAACTTTGGAACCTTTCAAGACGTCTTTCACGAACTCCCTTTTGATGGATCATCTCTTTTTGGTCCTCAAGTGAAAGAAACCCTGACTAGGTGCGAGACTGATGGCAAGACCCTTTCTGCCGTCGGAGTCCGTTTTCGACTCCTTCTAGGCCTTACCCCAAAGGCCAGAAGGGTGGAAAGATGTGGTTCCGTAAACAATCTCAAGGGACTTCGCCTGACGACAGAGTCGCTTTTCCTACCAGAGGCAGAGGTGGGAATAACAATGGTAGACGCCCTAGGGGCAGGGGGTCCGCAGAACCAGGGCAATCGGGAAGCCTTTCCTGACAAGCCCTTTCAGCATCCCTGAGGTGTTGCCCGACTGCCCATCTTCGAGGCAGTCGGGGAAGATTGTCACTGTACCCAGAAGCCTGGCTATCCTTGACACAAGACAAATGGGTACAGTCCATCATTTCGAAGGTTATTCCATCCCCTTTCTTCGTTTTCCAAATCAGTCAAAAATCCCTTCCAGATGTTCCACCCGCTCAAAGGGATATAGCAGCTTTGGAAATTTCAAAACTGCTTGCAAAAGAGCTATTCAGCCAGTGCCAGCAGACCAACAAGGATCCGAATCTACTCAAGGTTCTTTTTAGTTCCAAAGAAAACAGGGACTGGAGACCAATTTTGGATCTCAGTATCTTGAACAGATCGGTCAAGAAAACAAGATTTCGGATGGTCACGCTGCAATCCATTCTTCCCCTATTGGGAAAAGGAAACTGGATGTGCTCTATAGACCTTCAGGACGCGTACTATCACATAAAATGAACAGACGCTCCAGAAGATTCCTCCGCTTCAGGCTGGGAACCAGTCATTTTCAATTCAGGGCCCTGCCCTTTGGTCTCACCACTGCCCCGGTGTTTACCAAATGCATGGCAGTGGTAGCTTCTCACCTGAGACGACAAGGATTCCAGGTGTTTCCATATTTGGACGACTGGCTCCTCACAGCTCCCACCAAGCATCTCCTTCTGATGGCCAGAGATTACACTTTTCGTCTGTCAAAAACTGGGTATCTCAATAAATTGCGAAAAGTCTGTTTTGTCGCCTTGTCGCACTATTACCTACATAGGCGCAAATTTAGATACTGTAAACATGTCTGCAACACTAACGAACCAAAGGATATCAGACATTCAAAAATTGGTGTCACTTCTTCTCAACAACAACAGAGCCAAAGCCAGGTTAGTTCTAAAGGTGTTGGGAATCATGGCAGCGCCATACCTCTCCTCCCATTGGCCAGATACCACATGCGGATCCTTCAGTGGATGCTCTTTTCTCAATGGTCATACCAGGAACTTCCAATGTCTCACACCATTATGATCACGCAAGCATGCAAAAGCATCTCATGTGGTGGATGTCTTCCCCAGCTCCTGTTGGGGAGACCATTTGTTCCACCTCCTCCGGTTGCTACTCTGACAACGGATGCCTCCCTGATCGGGTGGGGGCATTATCAGGGCAGGACAGTCCAGGGCACATGGCAACCATACGAATGCCACTTGCACATAAATGTTCTGGAGATGAGAGCAGTGCTTTTAGCGTTGCAAGCCCTTCAAGACTCTCTTCCCTTGGGAACGATTGCAATCCAGACAGACAATATGTCTGTAGAGTGGTACATCAACAAAGAAGGCGGAACCAGATGATACCCACTGTGATGAGAAGCACTCAGACTGTGGCAATGGGCGATTTCTTTTCAGCGTTTTCTGATAGCAACGCACATCCCGGGAAGTCCAATCACATTGCGGACAAGTTGAGCAGAGCTATTCTCATGCCTCACGAGTGGTCTCTGAAAGACTCTGTAGTGAGAGATATTTCTCAAGTGGGGTCAGCCTTGCTGCGATCTTTTGCTACTCCCAAAACAGCAAGTGCAGAGAATACTTCACTCTATTCCCTTTACCAGGCCAACCCAGCAGGGACGCTAGTCCAAGTTTGGCCCGGGGACTTCTGTATGCATTTCCTCCTTTCCCACTGATCTCTCAAGTAATACAGAAAGCTATCGCTCAGAAGGCCTCATTGATCCTCATTGCTCCTTACTGGCCTCGACAAGTGTGGTTCCCCTTTCTACATCGATTTCTTTTGAGCGACCGTGGAATCTGGACCTAGTTCCAGATCTTTTGATCCATCAGTCGGGTCAGTTTCATCGCTCCCTCCCCTCTCTGAACCTCACTGCTTGGTTCCTCCACTTCCAACCGTAGCCAGGCTTCCTCAATTATCTCACTCTGTTAGAGATATTTTGATAGCTTCCCATAAATCTTCCACTCGAAAGATTTATTTGAGTAAGTGGAAACGCTTCTCATATTGGGCACAAGGAAAGGACATAGATCCTTTCACCGCTTCCATCCAACTAGTCCTTGATTTTCTTGCTGAACTCTTCCATGCAGGTTCATCTCCATCTACTCTTAAGGTTCAATTGGCAGCTATTTCTAATTTCCATGTGGGTATTTCTGAATCTGCCCTAATGTCCCACAAACTCTGCAAAGCCTTTTTGAAAGGAGTTTTTCTTCTCAGACCTCCTGTAAGAAATCCTCCTTCTCCTTGGGACCTAAATTTAGTTCTTGCTTCTTTGATTCTTTCCCCTTTCGAACCTGCAGCTTCATGTTCCTTAAAGTTATTATCATGGAAAACTCTCTTTCTGGTGGCTATCACATCAGCTAGAAGAATTTCAGAACTTCAAGCACTCAGTTGTCGTTCTCCTTACCTTGTGTTCCATAAGGACAGAGTTTCCTTACGAACTAACCCGTCCTTTTTGCCTAAGGTGGTTTCAACATCAAATCTAAACCAATGCATTGACCTCCTGTCTTTTTCCGGAGTATTCAAATAGGTCTGAACAAAAATTACACTACCTGGATGTTCATCGTCAATTAAGGTACTACTTGGACAGGACGAAACTATTCAGAAAATCTGATCAGCTGTTTGTCTCCTATGCGGAAAGCAGAAAGGGACTTCCAGTTTCAAAGGTATCTTTATCCAGATGGCTAACATCTCTGATTACCCTTGTTTATGAGATTAGACATCAAAAACTGCCTAATAAACCTAAAGCCCATTCCACCAGAGCTTTGGCTACTTCTCTAGCCTTCCAAGACAGACTGCCTATTGACACCATTAGTGCAGCGCCTACTTCGCGTACTCCTCACAGTTTTATTTCCCATTATAAGTTGGATTTAGCTTCTAGGCATAGAGCTAATTTTGGTTCCACTGTTCTCAGGAGTCTGTTCCGTTAGGCCACTCGGGACAAGGTGCTAGGGACGCGTGCCCCTCCGGCCAGAATGCCGGCGTGATGGGCAACTCAACATATAGCAGTTATGTTCTTACCATAACGTTCCATGTTAGTTGTCTTCTTCGCCTTCTTCTTCGCCCCACCCTCCTTCCCCTGGCCTGGACAGACCTAGAGGAGATGTGATCGTGACCTCTCTTTCTACCACCTCTTTCTTAGTCATATGCTATTATGCATATTTTCTTGTTTCAGGATATAGGTCACCCCTTTTCTTCCTGCTGTTAGAGGTGGATTCTGTTTCACAGTTATACTGTTTTTGATATAAGCTGGGTTAGCTTACAAACGAGATCTGAGGTAACTCTCGCCTAGCATTGTGGGATATAAGGGGAGCCTCGAGCCGGTGGAACCAACTCTCGAGCTTTTAGAGTGGCGAGTGGGCCGAGGTCGGCTCCGAACCCATCCAGCAAGAAGAAGGCGAGAAGAAGACAACTAACATGGAACGTTATGGTAAGAACATAACTTCTATTTATACTTAACCTTTTTACAGTTGTTAGAGTTTGCGGTGTGTTTGCTGTTGTTTTACAGTAAAATAATTGTTCAGATTGGTGCATACTGTTGTTTTTTCTTCTTAGTATGGCTGATCAAAAGGGAAAACAGAAGGCAGGCTTTAAAAAATGCCCAAAATACAGGCAGAAAATGTCGATCACGGACTCCCACGTAAATTGTGTCTATTGCTTGGGGCCAGTTCACCTCCAGAAGGATTGCTCTATCTGCCATTCCTTCAGTAGCCGGCTTTGTTTGAAAGAAGAAGAAGGTTGGTGGATAGAAAGTTACTGAAGCCAGATTTTCAGGAGTCCTTGGACAAGGCTGACCAGACCTCCAAGTCATCGAAGGGGTCGAAGTCCTCCAAAGCTTCCTCGGAGCCCAAGACATCGGTTCTGAGCCATGCTGTGAAGGTGCGGTTGCCGGCTCCGCAGTCTTTGGAGCCATGTACCAAGCCAGTGTTTTGGAGCCAGTCCCCAGCCTTGGAGACTGTCTCCAAAACATTAAGATCTCCTATTCTTCAATCGGTGGCTTCTTCAGCTCCTTTGACTCGTTCTTCAAGAACCCTCTCTGATGTGGATGTGGACCGGGTGGTGTAGAGGCTTCTCGAGAACCCAGCACTGGCCAAATTATTATCAGCTTTGACCCAACCTGTTTTGGAGTCTAAGACCATTGCACCTACTGTGACTACTCCTCCTCCGAGCCAGCCCTTCGGAGCCGGGGAAGGAGGATCTGATGATAGTGGAGCCTTCGGAGCCGAGGCCTGCTCCAGTGCCATCGGCTCTGTCAACCCTGACTTCTTTGGTGCCATTTGAAGAGTCAGGGAGCCTACACTCTCTAGTCTGCTCCGGGGGGGGGGGGGTCGAACCGATGCGTCAGTTCCGACCCTTCTTCCCGGAGTGTCAGTGCGGATTAGCTTGGCTCCTTCCTCTGGCTCGGCGCCCACTGTCTCGGTGCCGGCGGAGGTTGCTGTCTTCTTCGGAATCGGTGGCTTCCTCGGGTCGGAGCAGTGGAGCCTTTGATGCTATGAGGAGGGTTATATCGTCCAAGACACACACATCATCAAGGCCCCCCTCCTCCTCCCCTAAAGTACCACTTTCTGCCTCGACATCGCAGGTCCCCGTGATGCGTCGAGACCCAGAGCCTCAGGTAACCCTGTTGGGTGACTTTTGTTCTACAGAGACCTCACCAGAAGCTCCCACTGATGAGGGTCCCAGGAAGAAGCTTTGTAAGAGTAGGCATTTAGACTCACCGCAGGAGTCTTTGACATCAGACACCGACTTAGAGGAGTCAGAAGGGTCCCCACGGTCCCCCTCAGAGGATATTTCTTTTGCTGATATCCTGGAGTTCCTTAGGCAGAGGGGTGACTGGCAGTCCATTAGCCCTACCGAGGATGAGTCAGTGCTCCTGAAGGCCTTTGGGTCTCAATCTTCCACCTCTGCCCTTTGAACTAATGGCATTGGTTGATTAAAGGATGTGGGAGTCTCCTGATACTATGGAACCGGTCCCTCGGAGGCCCAACAAGTTTATCACATCCCCTCAAAGTAAGATGTTCCTCACTAAGGGAGTTCCGGTTGATGCCATGGTGGTGGCGGCGGCCACCAAGAAAGAGATGTCTGAAACCTCGTCTACTGTCCATCCTCCTAATAGAGATTCCAGGACGATGGACAGGTAAAGGAAATGCATCTTTTATTCTGCGACCTTTGCTATGCGATCGCTTAACTACTTGACTCATTTTACCTGTCTTCAAAGAGATTTCCTAAAAGAGCTCGGAGATACTCTGCAGGGTAGTACAGATGGAGGTATCTCTGAGAAGGTGACAGCCCAGCTTAATACCCTTAATTCCATAGTTAACTCGTCCATGCGGCTCATTTCCTATGCAGCTGATGGTTAGAGGCGAGCAGCGGGTTAAGCAATAGCTTTTCAGAGACATTCCTGGATGCGCTTATGCTCTTTTGCAGAAGCCTTCAAGTCTTCCTTTGTCAACACCCCATTCGATGGTACATCTCTTTTCGGACCCAAAGTCAAGAAGACTCTCACTAGGTGTGAGCAAGATGGAAAGACTCTGCCGTAGGAGTCCGTTTTTCCACCCCTACCAGACCATACCCCAAAGGGCAGAAAGGTGGAAAAATGTGGTTCCGGAAGTCCCAAGGAGCTTTCCAGAACACACGTCGTAAACCCCCCCCCCTCCAGGGGCAGAGGAGGGGGTAATAATGGAAGACGTCTCCCCAGTGACAGAGGGGGTCCGCAAAACCAGGGTGACAGGGATCAGTTCTTTCAGGAACGCTGGTAGGGCTTACCAAAGGAGGCCCAACTGTCCTACTCTGGAGGCAGTCGGGGGTCACTTGGCTTTCTATCCGGATGCCTGACTAGGAATTACAAGAGATTCTTGGGTACAAAGCATTGCTACCAGAGGTTACATCATCCCATTCTTGGAAACCCCACCTGTTTGAAAGAAAATCCCAGACGTTCCACCCAGTCTCAGTGATCAAGCAGCCATAGGAATCCAGAGGCTGCAGGAAAAAAAGTCATCCAGCCAGTCCCAGCAGACCAGATAGGATCTGGAAATTACTGCAGATTCTTTTTAGTTCCAAAGAAGACAGGGGACTGGAGGCCCATCTTGGATCTCAGCAGACTCAACACATTTGTAAAGAAGGAAAAGTTCCAGATGGTCACGCTTCAGTCGACCCTTCCATTCCTCGGAATGGGTGATTGGATGTGCTCTGTAGATCTCAAGGATGAGTACTACCATATCAAAATGGCCAGACCATCCAGAGATCATTTGCGTTTCCGACTGGGAGCCAGTCACTACCAATTCCGAGCACTGCCCTTTGGACTAACAGCCCTCAGAGTGTTTACCAAATGCATGGCAGTGGTTATGGCTCACCTGAGGCATCTAGGATTCCGAGTGTTTCTGTATCTGGACGACTGGCTCCTTACCACCGCCTCCAGGTATCAACTAATTCTGTCCAGGGATCACACTCTCAATCTCTGCTCTCAGGCATAACTACAAATTTTGACAAGTCTGTGTTGTCACCATTGCAGCGTATCTTCTTTATCGAAGCAGAATTAGACACCACCACCTCCACGGTAAAATTGCCCCTGGACAGAATAGCCACTCTTTGAAACCACGTATCAGACATTTTGCAGAGAAAAAAAGTATGGGCCTCTCAAGTATTGAAACTACTAGGTACCATGGCAGCGACGCTCATAGCATTTCCTCTGGGACGTATGTAAATGAGGATTCTTTAATGGTTATTCTTCACCCAGTGGTCTTACCAACAACTTCCAATGTCATTCTTAATCATAATTACAGACTCTTGCAAGAAGGATCTTTGCTGGTGGTTGACCAGCCACCGGGTTACAGTAGGTCGACATTTGTTTCTCCCTTGCTGTCAGCCACGGTGACCATGGACGCTTCTCTGATGGAGTGAGGGGGGCTTTTTCAGGGAAGAACAGCCCAAGGCACCTGGTCGGAGACGGTCACAGTTGCACATCAGTGTTATGGAGCTGAGAGCGGTGCTTTTGGTGTTGCAGCACTTCCATGACTCTCTTCCTCTAGGGACGATTGTGATACAGACAGACAATATGTCTGTGGTCTGGTACATCAACAAGCAAGGAGGAACCAAGTCTTAACCCCTGTGTCGAGAGGCCTTGAGAATTTGGCAGTGGGCGGTATCCACTGGGAGCTTTCTGATAACGCATATCCCAGGGAAATCCAACGTGATTGCGGACAAACTGAGTAGAGCCATTCTTTTATTGCACGAGTGGTCTCTCAAAGATGAGGTTGCGGAGATGATTTTCCGCAGATGGGGTCAGCCTTGCTGCGACCTGTTTGCTTCCCCTATGAATGCCAAATGCAGAAGCTACTTTGCCTTGAATCCCCCTCCAGGGGAGAGCCCAAGGGACACTCTCATACATGATTGGCCCCCGGGACTCCTATATGCCTTTCCACCAACACCCAATTCCGAAATTCTTACAGAAAGCCAAAAGCCTGGGAAGGACTGTAATTTTAATAGCCCCTTTTTGGCCTCGACAGATTTGGTTTCCCTTCCTTCAACTGTATCAACTGGAGGAACCTTGGATTCTGGACCCAGTTCCAGACCTGCTGACAACATTCATCAGGGGCCCTCCATCCCTCCCTTCGTTCCCTCAGACTGACAGCTTGGCTGCTCCGATTCCCAACCTAGCCAGGTCACACGACTTTTCTTCAGAGGTACAGTATATTCTTGTATCTTCACATAAAGCTTCCACTAGAAAGTTGTATGCCAGTAAATGGAATTGATTTGCTTTTTGGGCCTCCCAGAATAACATTGATCCTTACGTTGCCCCGATTGCTAGTATTCTGGAATTTCTATCTAAGCTTTTTCATGAATGTGCTGCAGCTGCCACTATAAGAGTTCAATTGGCTTCAATTTCGAATTTTCACCTACGAGCTGAAGGTTCTAATCTGATGTCTCACAGATTATGTAGGGCCTTCATAAAGGGTACCATTCATCTTAGGCCGCCTGTTAGACAACATTTTACTCCCTGGAGTCTACATTTTGTGCTGTCATGGATTATTCTCCCCCCCCCCCCCCCCTTTGAGCCTGCATCATCTTGCCTTTTAAAGTTTCTTTCTTGGAAAACTATTTTCTTGGTGGCCATTACCTCAGCACGTAGTGTCTCCAAGCTTCAAGCCCTATCTATCAAACTCCCATATTTGGTGTTTCACCCTGACAGAGTATCACTGAGAACTAATCCTTCATTCCTTCCAAAGGTGTGTTCCGAGACTAACCTGAATCAAACTATCGAACTTCCAACCTTTTTCAGTAACCATTCTAATAAGTTGGAGTACATGTTGCATAAACTTGATGTTCACAGACAATTGAGATTCTATTTGGACAGGGCAAAGGAATTTAGAAAATCTGAACAACTCTTTGTCTCTCATGCTGACACTAAGAAAGGGCTATCAGTCTCTAAAGTTGCCCTTTCCAAATGGTTAACTGACTGCATTAAATTTACATACTCCTCAGCGAACCAACCATTAGAGCATGGCATGAAAGCGCATTCCACTAGAGCTGTTTCCACTTCGTATGCGGCTCGATTGCCCTTGGACACTATATGTGCAGCTGCCACTTGGTCTAAGCCACATACCTTTAACACTCATTACAAAGTGGACAGGGCTTCCTTTGGTTCCACTGTCCTCAGGAATGTACTCCCCTGAGCCGCCCAGGATTAGGATGTTTGGGACGCTACCCATGTGTAAGAATGAACAGTGAGATTGAACAACTTCACATAAAGAAGTTATGTACTTACTATAACGTTCCACATAAGTTGTTCATCTCACCTTCATTCTTACATTCCCACCTGCCTTCCCCCTCCAGGGTCTAGAAGAACGAGTAGACTTAGGGTCTGGTGGGTCTTGTTCTGTGACTTCTTACTCTGGTTGGAGTATATGTTAGGTTTTATATCTGTTAAATGCTGGGATCAGCAAACTAGATCTGAGGTAGGACAGAGAGCATCATGGGATAGGGACCTGGCCTCGAACTACTCTTAGATCTTCAGCTAGTAAAGCGTCCGACTCAGAGCCGATATATCGGCTCCGGACCCTTGTGTAAGAATGAAGGCGAGATGAACAACTCACATGGAGCGTTATGGTAAGTACATAACTTCTTTTTTATTGTCCGTTTGGACAGTTTTTCCATCCCTTTCAACTTTCTGGTTTAAAAGCCTGCATTTGCACTTAAGCTCCACTCAGCGACACTGAGCTGAGATAAACTATTACTGGTGCCGGAAAGTCTGCTCTTCGGTTTTTCCCTTGGATCTTGCTAGTTCTTTCTCTTACACTTTAAATAGCCTAATCGCTTTGCACTTCAACAGTTTTTAGCAATTATTATAGCACACCTAAGTGCCATCAACACTAGGCATTCTTCATGGAAGTAGCTCCAGTACCTAGTAGTTATGACCACCCCTCCTGGCATGATTAAAGGGCAGTTCCCTGTACCTTCTCCTATTAACCTGGTGCACTTGGGCATTCTGAGGCAGTGTAGCAACTGCCTTATGTACACAGACAACCATCTCCTCTTAGCTTCCAACACTCAGACTTGTGACAGATGCACTTATTATAGATCACCATATTGGAAGCTATACACTCTCCAGCCAAGACCGGAATAGCTGGTCAAGAGGAGAAGGTCAACACCTGCACCACACCACATGGAACACACAGCCCTCCAAAACACCAACTATCACAGCTCTCACATAAAAACACAAACCACACACCCACCTTCGCAGAGGCTCTCAGTAGAAATTTACCCAAACAGCAGAGACCTCCAAAAAATGCACTTGACCACTCCAATACAGCACAAACCACAAGACACACAGCTCACCTCCACAATGTGGCCCTCAACCTAAGCCCCTAAGGCTAAACACCTTGCCCAATATACTAATCATAGGAGAATCAATAGTGAGGCACACAGATGTCTCACTCACTAGGTTGAATAAGGAGAAGGTAACAGTCAGCTGTCTATCAGGTGCCAGAGTCCGACACATAACACACGCACTCCGGTTACTCCACAACAAGTACATGTATGACTCTGTCATTGTCCATATGGGTGTGAATGCCCTGAGACACGCACCTCCCTAGACTACATGAAGAGAGACATGGCGGAACTCTGATTATGTAGGTATGACACTAGCCCTGAACAGTATCCTACCATCACCCAGAATGATACCGCAGTACAAACAAAAAATGATTGACTTCAACAATTGGCTAAGTTTCTGGTGTCATTCTAAGGGGGTCCAGTATCTGTCTGCTTGGAATGACATGATTGACATACCTCGATGCTTTGCCAGAGGTGGGCTGCATCTGTCACCCCTCGGTTTCTGGGTACTGGCTAAGGCTCTTGCCACCCCTAGAGTGCCTATTTTAGGCGGTGTTCCAAACACCAAATTACCACCATAACAGCTATAAATGAACGCAATCTGAGAGTCATGCTGCTCAGTTCTAGAGGTCTAAATCTCAAGATGCACTTGCTCGAAGCGCTTCTGAAAATGGAGAACATCGACATTTGTGCTGTATTGCAGACCTGGTTTAAAGCATCAAAAAGCACCCCTGCAGTACCAGACTGTAACTCATTCCACACCTTTCGGCCCCGAAACATGGACCAAAGCTCCAAAGGCGGTGGTGTCTCCATATTCATAAAGGATATGCACACCTCCAAAGTAGTAGCCCAGCATAATGCATCTGAGATACTTCAGGTACAACTAACACTGGGTAAGATGGCGATCCAGGTCATAACTTGCTATAGGTCCCCAACCCTGTCCCTAGACTCTCAGTCCACGTTCCTAAGCACCCTGGAATCTGTCAAGGTCCAACCCAACACTCTCATACTAGGAGACTTCAACTACCCCTCCATCAACTGAGAAAACTACTCTAGCACCAATACACTGGCCCAACGCTTCCTGGAATTCATCAGTTCCAATGCCCTGGACCAGCTCATTCTGACCCCCACTAGAGGAAGCAACAACCTTGACCTGGTTATTACTAATATGGGTGACCGCCGCTCTACACCTATAGTCAATCCCTTCCTGGTCAGATCTGACCATAAACTAATCACCATGGAAATCCATATCTCACCCACACCACCCGCAAAGGTAACCACCTTGAAAAACTTCTCCAAAGCTGACTTTGGACTCTGAAAAACAGAGGTGGCTAACTTCACAGCACCCATACCAATGTAAAACAGCTGCATGACTGCCGAATCATACACCAGTGCACTGTACGAACATGCACATAAATCCATGGAACTAGCCATACCCAACAGAACCAAGACCCTTTCCTCAAAAAAAGGAAGCCAGTCTGGTGGTCCCCTGCCATTATAAACTCTACAACAGAAGGAAGAAACTGTTGCAGAAAAGTTGAAGTCCCAGGACTGGAAAAACTCCTTTATTAGCCTCAACAAAAAGTTGAGACCCCTCATCAAATCCTCTAAAGCCAGCTATGAAGGCAGAATTTCGGCACACACTAAAAACAATCACAAAGCCTTCTATAGCTATATCAAGAACCTCCACAATGGTACCTCCTATACTGAACCAACAGATATTGCCACCATACTGGCTGACAGATTCATTGCCAACTTTATACCCCCCCCCCCCCACCCAAAGGACCAATCACAATACCGGAAGAATGCCAGGCACCCAGCATTACTGCAGCACAGGTTAAAGCTGCATTGTCCAAGGCCAAGAATACAGCTTCCATGGGACCCAATAATATCCCTGGCTGTGTTCTACATGAACTACAAAGCGAACTGGCACCACATCTGTGAGCCCTGTTCAGTCACAGCCTCACGTCAAAACTACAGCTGCCAACAATATCAAAACGTAGAACACACAAACTCAGTTGAGTAAAAAACAGTCAACCTTTTGTCAAACACAGAGCTTTCGGGCAAACACCCTTCATCAATGATTAACATAAGGTACAGAATTTTAAATGTACCTTATGTTAATCATTGATGAAGGGTGTTTGCCCGAAAGCTCTGTGTTTGATAAAGGTTGACTGTTTTTTACTCAACTGAGTTCGTGTGTTCTACAGTCACAGCCTCACCTCAGGGTTTGTCCCTACCAAATGGCGCACTGCTACAGTCATCCCTCTCCATAAAGGAGGAGTGACTACAGAGCCTGGGAATTATCTCCCCATTAGCCTGACGAGTCTAATATGTAAAGCTACGGAGTGCATCATCATGGACCTGATTACCAAAGATATAGGAAATCTCCAAACTCTGGACCCCACACAGTTTGGCTTTGTGAGAGAGAGATCATGCCTGTTCAACCTGGTTGACTTCGAGTCTCTCACCAGGGCTATGGATGAAGGTAAGGCAGTGCATACAGCCTACCTCAATCTGGCCAAGGCCTTTGATACCATTCTTCACTCTGGAATTATTGATAAACTCACCAAACTAGGCATCAACCCCTATATCACTAGGTGGGTTGCAAATTGGCTCACAGAACACAGTGTGAAAGTAGCGAACTCCAGTCAGACTGCTGACCAGTCACGAGTGGAGTCCCACAGGGATTGATCCTGGGTCCTCTCCTGTTTGGCATCTACTTCTCAGAAGTTCAGGCCAACACAAAGGGACTCTGGCTGACTAAGTTTGCAGATGACTGCAAGGTGGGCGCCATTAACTCCCCAAGTAATGCATACATCCTACAGAAAGGCCTCACTGAGACCAATGACTTGTGTCAAAACCATGGCCTTAAGCTTAATGCCAAAAAATGCGTCATCATCACCTTTGGTAAAAACTCAGTTCCCACTAATTACCACATCAGTGGGAGCCCACTCAACACTGAAGACGTCATAAGAGTTCTGGGGATGCAGGTTGACAGCAGCCTCTCGTTCGACCACCACATTGCCACTGTGGTCAGAAAGTCCTTCTATGTGGCAAAATCATTGCCAAGGGTTTTGCATCCAGGAAGAAAGAGGTCATTGTCCCTCTCTACTCTTCCCTCATTAGACCAATCATCGAGTTTAATGCCCCATTTGGCATGTACTTCACTAGACACCTGCAACAGCTGGAAAGGCCACAGAAGTACTTCACAAAGAGGATCCTAGGTATTAAACACATGTCCTACATGGACAGATTCAAAGGACTCCAGCTATTCTCTGTATCATATCGCCTGCTTAGAGGTGATCTCTCCTTGACTTACAAAGCAATGTCTGACCCAGCTCTGTATGAAATGCTAAATCTAAAGAAATCCCAATCCCTCCGCATCACACACTTCAGAGACATCAGCCTCATTACCACAATCAACAGAACATGCTGGAGGGACAGGTTCCTCACCCAGAGACTGCCCATGCTCTGAAATAGACTTTCCATACATGTCAAGCAGAGCACCTCACTGTCCCTCTTCAAGAGAAATGTTGATGAGTGGATGGGTAATAGAAAGTTCAACCTGAGGATCATTCCAATGGCTCTACTTGATAGAGGCAGTGGGAACTAACGTCGGGCAGCATGATCCCAGGGCACATCTATGGGCTAGGCTTGTAAAGGCTCCAGGGCCATTAGTGTAGTACACACCTATGAACCTATGTACCCTCCATTGATTGTTTGCGAATTGCTTAGCCAAGCTCTCCCCAATCCTTTGTAACTCCTCTGATTGATCTTGTAGTTATGCAATATTTCATATGCTCTACTAATTTATCCCTTTTTAACAGCAACTTCTGTTCTAGATTCTACTAAAAATTCTATCAGTACTGGTGTTTCACTTAGGATCCCCCTTTTTCTACTCAGATGTCAATCCTTGCTAGAGAAGCAATCTCTAGCCTGCAGTCCAAGTAAATTCTTGGCCTCTTACTATTCTGTTACCTTTCCCTCTCTAATTATTTGCCCTCAGTACCTTGGTTCCTTTGTCAGTGTTCTCCAGTAAATTCGAGCCCCCTCTTGCCTATTGTCTGTATCACTAATTGCAGTCATCCCTATTGGCAGAATAGCTTAAAGATGTTATATTCTCTTCTGACTTAACCTTTGATGTAGCTGGTGATACAGGTTCCAATGATGTATCTAAAGCTTTTGAATCCTCCAGTGGTATATCTAGGGTTAAAAAGGAGGCTTTGATTGTGAAGGTATTGTAGATATGATCAGTTGGTGGAGGGCGAGGATTTAAATAGAAAGAGGAAAAGATCATCTTTGAATAATATCTCTGGGTTGTATGTAGGAGTTAATGAAGAGCAAGTTATGAGAAGTCACTCTGGATGTGGTAGGCAAGTTTTGGTGACAGGGCATTCTATACTAAAAAGCATTAAGAATCTCCAGGATGTTTGCTGTCCTGGTTGCTTTGAAAGGGATTTATGAGGATGAGAAAAAATATGATGATGTGGTGGTTATAGTGGGTGTTGATGTGGGGAGAACAATATGACTTTTTTTCTAGGTATATTGAGCTGCTTATAGGTCTGAGAGAGGAAAAAAGTTTTAAGTTAGTTTTGTGTGGTATTATTCCATCTTTTAGGTACAATAACATATTGGCTAAGGTGGCTAGAATTTTCAAAGTATAAAGAAGGCTTAAGTTAATGCAACAGTACAGAGTGTACATATATTTGGGAGAATATGTATGTGGGTAGGAGTTTGGTTTTGGTAATGAGCAGTTAAGTTATGCTGGTAATAGATTGTTGTTAAATGAGATATGGAAAATTAAGAGTTTTTTTTTTTTTTTTAACACCTGTCTCATTGAATGCACCTCTAAATTCTGTTAGGAATTCTAGGTTAAGATTTTGTATGTAATGTCAGCAGTTTAAACAAATTCTCTTTTTCAGAGGCAAGGGTGTTGGATGGTGGTTACGATAACTGAGACTTGTTTTCTGGAAATGTTATTCCATTGAGTTTGCCTGAATTTAAAGGCTATCACAGGGTAAGGGAGACTGGCAGAGGAAGGGGTGTTTCAGTTTATATTAGAGGTGACTTGGCATCTAGTTTACATAATGGTAATTTTGAGGTAATCTTAGTTGTGATTGGCAGTGGGCTGAAATATTGTAAAATGGTGTTTTTGGTAGGCCTCCTCATCAAATTAAGCATTAGGAAATTATGGATTTTTTTGTAATTCATTCATTTTTCTTTTTGAGGAAAGTTTTGATTTAATTGCTGGGGACCTAAATGGCTCCAATGTTTATTGAAATGGTCTGAATGCAAATAATGGATTGATTGGCGAGTTAATTTATAAATATATATATATTAAATATTTTCAGGCTGTGTCCTCAGCCTCAAAAAGTGCTAATATTTTGGATATAGTTTGGATTAAAAACACAGATTTATTAGCTGTTTGTGAAGAACTTTTTAGGATCAGGTCATACTAGTATTTCTTGGACCTATGTGTTTCCCTTGTATGGTTTCATTAATCTGATTTCCCTGTTACAAATACTAACAAGTAAATTAATTTCACCCTGACTCAAATTTGGGGAAAAAATGGTCTACGCCTATGAGTATCTGCCTAAAATCCAGTTTACATAATTTTTCAAATTACATGATAGCCAGATATAGATGGGGGTTGTAAACACAAAGTCTTTTTAAAGTTTCTGTGTCTGAATTTTCAAACAGTAGAGAAAATTAACTTTCTGGTATATAGTTTCAACTTTATAATGGTCTCAGTCATACCTCTCAACCTGGAATCATCAAACTTCTGGACAAAGGCCCGTGCAACTGGCAAAAAATCTGTATGCTGATTAATGTAAAATTTACATACATAATTATGTAACTCCACCCACTCAAGTGGAATTGTGTGGGAGACCAACTTTTAAACACAAATTGTAGAACAGACAAAATATTAAACACACAATATAACCAGACACGAGTACCATGACAAGCGGCGAAATGCAAAAATATTAACAGCATTTAACACCAAATGCAATGATTTTAGCAGGTAGCATATGAATATAAATAGACATTTAAAAACACTAAAGTGTGTAGTATTTCACTTTCATTTAGAGCAGTCCAGTCCAGCTAGCAGCTACTGTACTGATCGCTTAGACAGTAGGCGCCATAAATGATGGGAGCTTTTGTCAGGACCTTCCAAAAGAACCCTGTACATGTAATTCCTTTGGTGTTGCACCTTAGTGACTTCATTCATACCTGTCAATCTCTTACAGCAAGAAATCTGGACAAAGCCACAAATAATGGGGGACGGGGACCAAACAAAGGCACAGAAATAGTTAGTGACACTGTTTAAAAATACTGCTCTTCCAAATTTAAGACTGTTGACAGAATAACAGATTTTGCATAGCATGAATTTTCTGAAGGATGAAGTCTGAAAATCAAATGTAATGTCTGCTGCCTAACATTATTTTCTGACTTCAGCCCTCAGATATTTGCCAGTTTCATTGATTTGCCAGAAAACTACAGTTTTATGAGAAACGGACCCATAGCAAAAAGCCAAAAGCTTAATTTCCTTCAGTAGTTTCAAGTATGTGCAAGCATCAGAATGAGACATTTCCCCAAGCGATCCATTCCCTCAGTGATTTCAGGTATGCACAAGCACCAAAATGAAACATTTCCCCCAGCAATCCATAACCCATTCAATAGAATAAGTACAAGCATCAGAATGAAACATTCCCCCCACAAATCCCTTCAGCATGTGCGCAGTTGGATTTTCACAGCAAATGCAAATAAATACCACAGATGGCCTGTTTCACAAAGAAAGTGTAGAAACTAACAGTCAGCATTCCACTAATGAAACTGCAGCCTTCACGTCACTATCTAGCCATGTAACATCCCGTCATTAATACATCTTATTTAAGTCTGATACCATGAAAACATTCACCATGCAGATCAATAACATTTCTCTCTCTTTTCTCAAAAATAGCCGAGAGCTATTTATAGTCTCTCGTCATCAATAATGAACCAAGTCCAGATAAAGAAAAAATGATAAGATGGAGAATAAAGACAGAAAGGAGCAACAGAGAACATGGTTTAAAACACTTCCCGAGGAAAAATGGTTTCATAAACTGTTTCAAAAACTGTTATAGGCAGTCGTCTTCACTCCCTAAAGAAGGAAACCTGCTGCATTTAAGGTTTTCTGGAAACAAACTAGACTGCACAGGAGATTGTTTTGTTTGCATTTAATTTGTATAATGTTTTAGGTGGGAAACCCTTTGGGAAGTAAGTGTTTTGTTTTACCCTCTCTTTAGCTGGAACAACTGAAAATGCAAAGTGAAACCGCATTCTTCCAGCTATACATCATTAGAAAGAACATTCCCCCTTTTGAGTCTTAAAAATGTGATGTTAAGTATTGTATTCCACACTGCAGGGGGTTAACACAAGAGCTTTTAACAAGTATCATATATTTGTTATTCTTCAGAATATTAATTGAAGTTGTTACTAAGTTTCCACATTTTGGCCATTTTCAGTTTGTTCCACATTGAGAGAGATTCTGTTTCTGTTCCACATTTTGAAAATGTAAGGTTGAGAGATACTAGTGGGTGGGAGGAAAACCAATGGATGCGATCATGCGAGTTATCCTTTCCAGGCATCACAAATAGTTCAAAATGTTTTTCTCTTGTTACCATTGTTATTTGTGATAAAATAGTGATAGTTATGTGCACATCACAATGCCATAAAGAAAACGGCTAAGCAGTTAAAGGGAAGTAAATCGATGCAAGTGCTCTTGATGTTTTACAGAGGTAAGGTTACATCTTAAGGAATAGTATAGAACAGGTCACAGGTGTAATAATTACCAATTACGGAGGTATGCATGCAACAGAGGTATGAGACTGGAATGCAGCAATTCACTGTTATTCTGCCAAAGAGGCAATTATTAAAAAAAAAAAAAAAAAAAAAAAAAAGTGAATGAGTGACTTCATTGCCCAATGCCAGGTGCTGTCCATCTCTCCCCTACCATTTCTGTCTACATATACACATCTTATGCATGCAACCAGACACTGAGTAGAACAGACATTGTTATCAAGACATCAACTCATCACCAGACCATCATCATTCATGATTCATCATGACTCAAACAATTCATTTTCTTTATATCTTTATTTTACCTGCTGGAGGTGGAGCAGGAGCCGTTGGAAGAAGTAATAGAAATAATATAGTTTTTCATGACTGGCACCGCTCCTAGTCTGATGAGACTGATTGCTCTGCTGCTAGTGCTGCAGTACTCTCTGACACTCACACACAGTCAAACGGCTTGTGGACAGGAAACGGGGTTGCCTGCCTCCTAAGCTAAATAAATAAGATTAATTAAAAACAAAAAACATTGTAACTGTTGCTGTCAGCTCAGTTGCTCTCTTGGTCATGGGACTTGTGTCCCTCCTCCTGTCTGGATTCTGGAAGAGCTGCTGCAATGTGCAAGATGTGACTCAAGGCAAGTGCAACACACGTGCTGACCATATAAACAAACAGTCACACCCCTCGAGCCCTCAGACGAATTCTGGCAGGCTGGTAAGCTGCTCATGAAGCTGATGTCATCGTGCATGCCTCTGCACATGATGACGTCAGCAAAAAAAAATCGCAGAAAAAAAAAATTAAAAAAAAAAGCCAGGAAATTCTGGAATCAAGGGGGCCACATGGGAATTCATAGCACCTAATTATTTGGACCACAGAACTGGTAAATACCGAAGAATTTGGTACGGTTAGCTGTTTTAGCCTGTCTAACTGGAGCAAATGTCATCCCTTTTTCCAATAACTGCACATTCCTTATTTGGACAATCGGTGCTGAGATTGTATATTTTAAAATCTCCCTTGTTATTGGTAATAATAATCTCATTACTTCTCAGATTCACAAGATCCATCCCCTTCCCTTCTGTGGTTGAATATAACCCCGATCTGGTTTCCCTTGGACGTCTGTGTGTAATCCTTGTCTCTCTTCCCTTGGATCAGTCCCTGATCCTCTCTGATCTCCTGAGTGGTGGAACCTCTAAAGAGTGTTTACATTGTTGGTGTAGAAGTCCACCTGGTGATCGTGTAGCCCCCTATTACCCTCTGTGTCACCAGTTTAGGATAGGCTGTTCCATTATCATACTCCCCTTTAGTCCACCACAGTTTTTCTCCTTTCTACCTTTTATATCACGTATTACTTTGTCAACATTTTTGAAAGCAATATCATATTCACTCTTTTAATGTTCAAATAGTAAGTCCTGACCAATGTTCATGTCCAGTTGTTTGATCTCATTTTCCAATATGTCCATTGCTGACTGGTCATATCTCATAAGAATTTCCATATATTCAAATCCAAACATTTTTAACAGGGTACCTTCACCCAGTCTTGTGGGATATTTCTAAATTCTAAGTCCTTTCGAGATTAATCCCATCTTAATACACTCTCTCCATTATTTATAAAAAAAAGATTGGTATGTGAAGAACTATAGTGAAAGGATTGGGAACAGACCCAACAGAGGCCATGAAAAACTGGAACATATAAGTGTGGTAGATGTAAACTCTGCCCACACATAGAAGAGGTCACGTTTATAAGAGTTGTGGACAGAGTTAATTGCCTCAAGTATTATAATTGTTACACCCAAAAAGTGGTTTAGATAGCTCAGTGCAGAAGTTGTTCTTGTTTGTTACCACATAGGTAAAACTGAAAGAGGGTTAAAGGAAAGAATTTATGAACACCTTCATGATGTCAGGGTGAATGAACAAAAGAATGCATTGTGGAGGCATACAGGAATCTTGCATTTGGTTTCTTTGTTATAGATGCTATTGAAGTAGATAACAAGGGCAAACCATGGAAAATCAGATTAGAGTTAAAAGAACTGCAGTGGCAGTTAAACACCAACGCAAATGGCCCATATAGATTAAATGACTCTGTGTCCTTAGCAAGTGTTTTAAAAATGAAATATTTACAGTATTAGTCAGGTTTTTATTTTTAGTTGTGATACTATATGAATTCAGTTTTAAACACCTATTTTTTCAAGAAAGTATAGTGTTGTGTTTTATATAGATGGTATGAATGTGTGATGGATTAACAAGGGAGAGGGATCAAAAGTTATAAAAGGAAATGACACATCGTTTTACTAATTCTGAGAAGTCCCAGGATGTAAGGGACCAAAGCTCTTAGTTTTTATGTGGCTGTAATTTTTTTATGTATATGTGGATTAAAGTTGGCTGTATAACAGGAGGAAGAAAATCATGGAAAAAATTAGGAGGTGCAACACCCAGCAGGATAAAAGCACTCCCATCAAACTAAACTGAGGACACAAATAAATTCTACCAAAGCCAAATTTGAGGTAAGTTTGGCCTCCCAGTCCAAGGACAACCAAAGCATTCTTTAGCTACGTTTGCAACCTCAAAGGCAATATACAATTGTGTGCAGAGCTCATTGTAAGTGTAGCCACCTGTACTGAACCAGAAAATATAGCAAACCTCCTGGCTGTTAAATTCAGCTCCAACTTTACTCCTGTCCTCCCCCCTCAATCTTCCCTCAGGAAATGCCATCAAATATAACTCCCCCTACTATCACTAGGGAACAGGTCCTTAATGCTCTCTCTAAGACCAAGAACACTGCATCAGTGGGCCCAGACAGTATCCCAGGATGCATTCTAAATAGCATGAAACATGACCTATCAGGACCTCTGGAATTACTATTTAACTGTAGCCTCCAAACGTGCTTCGGGCATCATGAATGGAGAAAGGCAACAGTCATCCCTCTGCACAATGATGGGCCAGTTACAGACCCTGGAAACTACAAATCCACAAGTCTCATTAGTTGTATATGTAAAGCCTTGTAAAGAATTATCATGGAGATGATCAATAGAGATATAGTAAAACTCAGACACTAGACCCAGCCCAGTTTGGTTTCATCAAGGGCAGATCATGCCTACTCAACCTGGTGGACTTCTTTGAGAAGGTCACCAAAGTAATGGATGAGAGCAGAATCGTTCACACTGCCTACCTTGACCTGGCCAAGGCATTTCACACAATACCTCACTCGGGCATTGTTGTTACTCAAGAGGTTAGGTACAGACCCATATGTCACTTGGTGGATAGCCAACTGGCTCACAGGACATAGGAAGTTCGAAATAAGGCCAGCCACAGATAGAGTCCTTCGGGGATCAGTCCTTGGACCACTCCTTTTTGGCATTTACTTCTCAAAAGTCAAAGCCAATGTCAGTGGTCTCTAGCTGACTAAATTTGCAGATAATTGCAAATTAGGAGCGGTCATTGAATCTCACACTGACACAAATGTTCTCCAGGAGGGGTTGACACAAACAACTGGTGTCAGAGCCATGGACTAAAACTAAATGCCAAGAAATGTATAATAGTATCCTTTGGGAAGTCATCCATCCCCGGTAACTATCATAATGGCAACACACCCCTTAGAGTTGACCCAGTAGTCAGGGACTTAGGGACACACATGGTAATCTAGCCATTGATCATCAAGTGTCTGCAGTGGTGAGGAAATCATTCTGTGTTGTGCAAGTTATAAACAAAGGTATGGCATCGAAGTCCAAGTCATTGATGTTCTTTGTGTTTCACTGCTGCAGTCGTCACATTTGGGTTATCCCTGCCAGGGTAGCCCTCGGCTGGCCCAAATACCAGAGGCTTAGTATTTCTGCGTCTGTTGCTGTCGTTTCAGGAGTGATGTCAGGTCATCAGTAGTATAAAGTAAGGCAGCCAATGCCATTACATCAGTCTTTCTTGTCAAGGAGCCCGAAGCAGAAGCAGTTCGCATGAGTGCTGGTTGGCCGTTACCTGAGGTTCGTCTTCCAAATTGAAGCTGAAGTCTTCTAAAGTTAAGTACCCCGTTGGGGATCCTTTTTTCTTGCTCTAACCGATGTCAGAAAAAGTTAACAATTGTCTCATCTGTGGAAAGCAAATACCACACGAGACTTTCATTCTTACTGCGTCACTTGCTTAGGCCCAGGCCACAATGTCCCTCGCTGTCGCTTTTGTGCTTTGTTCAATGCCAGAACTAGACGTCGCCAGGCCCTTATTGTAGCTAGATATTTTTGCTTACTGTCCTTGAATGGCTTGAGTAAGCCATCTGACAGCAGATCTTATGAAAAAACGTAAGGATAAAGACAGAAACGGACCACACAGGTCCAAACCTACCGATGACGCTTCCGTTAAACTAGTCGTTATCTCTCTGGTCCTCAGTGAGGCATTTTCGCAGCCCCTGATGCCCGCTTCTGTTGATTCACAGGTCGCTACCGAGACCCTTTCGGAGTCTGCTATGCTGCAAAACTTTTCTTTGATTAAGGATCCTGTAGTTGTCTCTACCTTGGATGGATCCGGAGCTGCTGAGCAGGCACCGGCTTCCGAGGAAGTTCTTAGCACTATCGGTTCTCAACACAAACTGAGGACTTCTTTTGCATCTACCGTTCTTTCGAAAACTACCAAGTTTCTAAGGCCCAGGGTATGAACCACACCCAAGAAACTGACGACCCAATCTGACACCTGCTTCCTTGCCTATGGCGGAAGACCTTATAATGCTGATCAGGGGAAGCCAAGCTACCTCTTCCAAAAGGAAAAGAGATCTGTCCCCAGTACTTTTATCTGAAGAGGAGTCTGATGATTCTGATGGATCTGAATATGAAGACATGCAACCCCTCTCTGCATATGAAGATTCTGATGCAGAGAATCCATTCCTTCAGCCTCTCCACCTGAGGACTTTTCCTTTGGGGAAACCCTTCATACTTTATGGGAGCATTTCCAATGAGAATGTCAGGACCACCATCAGTCTAAAATTAGACTCTAAGAGAATTTTTAGATATTCCACAGCACAGACCCCTGGCCATTCTTCCTGTCCTGGATGTTGTGGATGATGTTTTCATGGAATCTAGTTTGACTCCTGCTCCCAGAAAACTTGACAGGTATTAGAGTCTCTGTCTCAAATTTCTTTTCAAAAATCCTACTGCTGACCCTGAGGTTATTTCTCAAGGGCCTAAAGGAAGTAAAGCAACTTCTGCTAAGAATCCCACCCCCTCAGATAGCGATTCCCGAGCACTAGACAGATGGGGTAAAAAGAAAGTGTGCACCTGTGCTACTCTTGCTATCAGAACACTAAATTTTCAGTTCCATATGCTAAAATGTCAGAAACATACCATGGAACTCCTCAAACAAAAATATCTTCCTTTCCTGCTTGTGTAGAAAACAGAGTTACCGGAAGTTAATGCATTCTGCAAGCCAAGTAACTAAGCACACCTTACACTGTGGATTTGACGCCCTAGAAGCTTCTTGCAGGGCAGCAGTCACTGGTTCTGTTCTTAGAAGGCCTGCTTGGCTTAAGGAACAGCCCTTGCCAGACCATGTCAAATCTTAATTATTGGATGCACCCTTGCACAATTACAACTTATTTGGCACCAAGGCAGAGGAGATCTTAACAAAGATGGAAGAAAAAGCTAAATCTATGCAGACAGTTAAGGATTTCCTACAGGTCCAGCCACCAAGGTTCAGCAGGCATTGCCCCTCCAAGCACTTGTCTTTTCCTGCCCCCTCCAGGTCAGTTCAGCCCAGACCCCGGGGAAGCAGACCCCCATATCTGACAGCAGCCATAGGGAATGCAGAGATCAAAGCAATGGAGTTCCTCCACTTCAAAATCAGGGAGTGCAAAGCCACCCCCTCATGGTAAGAACTCACAATGACTCTCCTCCCCCATTCCCACCCTCTGCCCACCTGCACTTGCCCCTAGGAGGAAAACTGTCCTTCCACGCAAGCACCTGGGCCACCATTACCAACGACTGTTGGGTCCTCAACATAGAGTGTCCCGGGGATACAGATTTTCTTTCCATACTCTCCCATCCCCAAAGGGGTTCCCAGATCTTCCTCCAAATCAGTGGGCAGAGGAAAAAAAGCAAGTCCTTTCCCTGCTCTCAATGAGGGCAATAGAGCACGTTCCTGCAGAACAGATAGGCCAAGGTTTCTACTCCAGACTTTTCCTGGTACCCAGAAAAGAGGGCACCCTGGCGCCCCATCTTCAATCTATCCATTCTAAACACCTTCCTGGTAATACCAAAATTCAAATGCTCACCCTCCAGCAACTGCTACCTATGTTCTCCAAGAATCCGTGGCTAGCCACCCTAGACCTAAAAGAGGCCTTGCTCCACATTCCCATCAGGGAATCATGCAGAAAATATCTACGTTTCAGGGCAGGATCTAGGCACTTTCAGTTCTCTGCATTTCCCTTTGGCTTATCTACTGCTCCCAGAGTTTTCACAAAATGTCTTGCTCCTGCCATTGCCTTTTCCAGACAAAGAAATATACAGATTTACCCATACATAGACTGCCTTATTCAGGCAGTCAGGAAAAGCTGCTCAAGCACTTGGCCTTTGTAAAGTCCCTACTGACCTCCCTAGGGTACACTATCAACAAAAAGAAATCCAAACTAGTACCCACCCAAAGGATTATTTTCCTCGGAGCAAGCCTGGACACAGCATCCCAGATGGCATTTCTTACACCAGAAAAGCAAACTTACCTGACAGCCTACTTCTCTCAACTAGCAACCAGATCCCAGCTTTCTGCAAGGAAAATCCTTCAAGCTCTGGGGTTCATGGCATTTTACATTCTACTTATTCCATATGCCAGACAGCATATGAGGAAACTTCAATGGTATCTAAAAAGCCTTTGTTGTCAACACTCTCAAGACCTGGAAACTCTTATCAATAATACCTTGCCCAAGGAATGGTTTTCATTGGTGGACAGCAGCATGCTCCCACAACAAGGGACTTACCTTTCTCACCACCACGCCACAGCCACCCAGAACACCACAGATGCATTAGACTGTGCCTGGGGTGCACACCTGGATGGCAGGTGCATACAGGGCCAATGGAGTCCACAGCAAGTACATCTGCACATCAACCAAAAAAAGAGATGTTAGCTGTCCAGCACGCATTGACAGCTTTCAGGCCCCTTCACTCCCCAGGGGCTCTCCTGATCAAAACAGACACACCACTGTGATGTGGTATATCAACAAGCAGGGAGGAACTCACCCCTATTCTTCTATGGAGGCTGGCCATGACCCTTTGGCACACAGCCTCAGCCATGCAACTACACCTGTTAGCACAATTCCTGCCAGGCTGTTTAAGCTCTCTGGCAGACAGCTTAAGCAGAAATCTTCTGGACCCACACGAGAGGCAGCTAGACCAAAGAACCTTCACCCTAATAACTCAGAAATGGGGCACCCCAAAGGTCGACCTCTCTGCTTCCCACACCAACCATCAACTCGGCAAGTTTTGCACCAGGGAACCTCACTGCATGGTGTGGAAAGTGGATGCCCTATCATTCCCCTGGGTCAGTCTCTCAGTCTCTGCATTTCCCCCACTACCTGTCATTACCAGGTTACTGCTCAAAATAAGAGAGGAAAAACCAAGAACAATTCTGATTTCTCCAGACTGGCCTCGCCAGCACTGGTACCCACTGCTGTGCAGCCTGTCCCCACTGCCACCATGGCATCTCCCTCAGATCCCAACCCTCGTGATCCAGAGGGAAGGAGAATTCATGCATCCAATTGCAGTCCCTCATTTTGGCAGCCTGGCTTATTCCCTGATCACTGATCAATCTGCCAATCTCAGTAAACAGGTTCTATATGTTATATGTGAGGCTAGACACCCTAGCACTAGAAAGACTTATGCTGACAAATGAAAAAGATTCTGCAACTGGATCCAGGCTAAGGGAGCTGATGCAACACAGCCCTTCCTACCTCTCGTCTTGGGTTACCTAGCTGACCTGCTACACAGTGGTCTCTCCTCTTCCTCTATTAAAATTCATGCCTCTGCTATCTCTGCTTATTTCTAAGAAGGGCTAGCAACTTGAGGCCACCCAGAAGAGCATCTACCCCAGCTTGGGACCTAAACTTTGTGTTGGAAAAACTCACTCTGCCCTGCCTTTGAACCAGCATCTTCCGCAGAGTTAGTTTCTCTCCTGGAAGACAGTCGTGCTTCTGGCCATCACTTCAGCCAGACGAGTATCAGAGCTACAAGCACTCATGGCTTTAGAGCCCTTCATCATCTTCCATCCTGACAGGGTGTCCCTCAAGGCTAACCCATCCTTCATGCCTAAAGTGTTGTCCAGTGTGGCTCTCAACCAATCCATTCATTTGCCCACCTTTTTCTCTAACCCACAGAACAAGGGGGTAAGGATCCTGCACACTCTAGATGTGCACACAGAGCTCAGATTCTATCTAGACAGGACTAAATCATTCAGAAAGACTGATCAATTGCTAGTCAGCTTTTGTGCAGGGACAGAGGGCAAAGCAATATCCAAACAAACTATTTCTAAATGGATAGCACACTGCATCCATTTCTTTTACAAGCAACACGGGAAACCACCCCCTAAGGGAGTCAGGACTCATTCCACCAGAGCAGCCTCCACCTCTGCAGCTTTCCTCAGAGGAGTTCCCACCAGGGGCATCCTGGAGGCTGCCACATGGACATCTGTTCACACCTTCACCTAGCATTACCACCTGCTTATCTTCTCCAAATCCAGGGTAGGCTTTGCCACTGCAATCTTGCAGGGCATCCTAGCCAGCCCCTAGTCACCTTGACTGCCTCCATCCTTTTCCTCAGCTTTGGGAATCAACCCAAATGTGATGACTGCAACAGTGAAACATGAAGAACATAGTGCAGTTGTGCACACTTACCATAAATGTAGATGTTCGAGTGTATTCACTGTTGCTGGTTTCCCTTCCTCCATCCCCCTCTTCTTCAATCTCTCTCTCCTTACAAGGAACTTTTCTGTATTTACTTTCTACTAGAGGGGTTCTTCCACCATATTCTGGCTCCCACTTGAGGGGTTCCGACAGGGCAAGAAAAACTGATGTAATGGTGTCGGCTGCCTTACTTTATACTACTGATGACCTGACGTCACTCCTGAAGCGACAGCAGCCAACACAGAAATACTAAGCCTCTGGTATTCAGGCCGGCCGAGGGCCACCCTGGCAGGGATAACCCAAATGTGATGACTGCAACAGTGAATACACTCGAACATCTACATTTATGGTAAGTGTACACAACTGTACTTTCCACTGCATTCGGCATTCATCAGACCTATCATAGAGTACAGTGCCCCGTATGTACATAAGCAGGCATATGCAACAATTGGAACGTCCACAGAGGTTCCTCACTAAAGGAATATGGGGTGTAAGTAAAATGTCCTGTGCAGACCACCTCAGGGCTCTATCCCCATGTTCCATCTCCTACAAGCTTTTGAGAGATCTATGCTTGGCATACAGAGCATTGTTAGACCCAACTCTGATGGACCTTCTGCATATCTGCAAAACAAACAGCACCCAAATTACCTGTTCTAAAGACTTAAACCTTGCCCATGATATAAGTAGGACCTGCTGGAGAGATAGGTATGTATCCCAGAGACTACCCTGTCTATAGAACAGGCTCCTAACCCAATTCAAGTGCAGTTTGGACAATTGAATGGGAAACCGGAAATTCATTCCAGGTTTGGCACCTACGTCTCTAATGGACACAGGTAAACCTGTAAATGGTTCATCTCCCGGGCCCATGCTTACAGTTGTCAAGGATATCAGAGCCTGTCAGAGATTTGGGAAGCATGGCTAGGCTTAAAAAGGCCCTTGCGGTCATTATCCTAGTAAACATCTGTGAACCTATGAACCACACCAGATTGTGGATTGCTTTTTATTCTGGGAGTCTCCATAGTCATAAGCGTATTTAAGAGATGAGATGAAACTTGGATTTTGAATGATTAGTGCTAGAAATACTTTGGAACTAAGTAGAATTTGCTGGTGGTTCAGGTACAGAGTTTGATAATTACAGTGAAGTGTACACTGAACCTATGAAGTATTGTAACAGGTATACGCTTCCTTTGTTCCAACTTTAGTGATTATGTTGAGATGTTATGTGGCTTTTGGGCTACCACTGAAATGAGAGTGGTGGCGCCTTGCCGTATTATTCAGAGATTTATGTACTATATATAATTATTGGGAAGCAGTCATTAGAACACAAAGTATTGGTATGAGTGTAAGCTCCTTCTGTTTTTGGGGTCTTCAGTTTTGAGTTACATATGTATGACTCCCAGGTATGCAACGAAATCCAGACAATTTAGGATTTTTCCTTAGGCATGTTTGCACAGGGATTTTTATACCTCAAGCAGACTTCAAAGACTGTTTCATCATGTAGATACATTTGGTGGTGTGATGGAGAAGAAAGCTTAAAAGGGAGCATATATTTTGGGAGTATAAGGAGTTTGCAAATTTTAAAATATTCCCCACAGGGTACTCTGCCAGAAATATTGTGTGAGCAAATAGCTGTAACTAAGGAAGCAATTCTTTTTTGCTGGTACACTGGATCTGAACTGCCTAGTAGACATAGTAAGGCCTTGTAAAGTTTACTTCTGTTGGCTGCCAAAAAAACAGTTACTAGAAAATGGAAATAAAAGTCTAAAAGAACTGTATTTGAAGAGTTTAATGTAAAAAAAAAACTGGAAGAGAGATATTTAGAAAATGGAACACGCAAATTACATATAAAATTGAAACTGGGAACAATAAATACATGCAGAATAATGTTTATGAGGAAGACAGGTTCAAGGGAAGGCAGGAATTGAGCAATTTATGTAATGTTCTGAAAAAAGAAAAAAATATGATGTATAATGTATGTAAATGGAAAAATGTTAATATGGTTTATTTTCTTTTCCATTAATTTATGTTTGTCTATGTCTTAGGTAATAATTTAATAAAATTGTTTTAAATTTATGGTAGAGCTTTCCTTTTATTGCAATTAACCCCATTTTTGTTGCTTTTAGCTTGCAAATCGTGACCTGATAAGTAGCGTTCACAGAGAATTTTCTGGAAGTGTTAAAGATGGCTTGACAGCTATTAGTAAGTTTTTTTGTTTTCTTTTCTGTCGTTTTGACATAATATGTAGTGATGATGTTAAATATTTGGAAAAATAAGATTACTTAGAAGCCCTGGCTGATATGAACCATGCAAAACTATTTTGCTGTGATTCTCTACATATTTTACTGACATACTTTTGATGGACAAAGTTTAACTACTTTTTTTTTATTTTTCTTCAGTCTGCCTCTCATTAGTCAGGTACCACTCATCTACTTATTTGCTCCTGTTTCAGCAGCAGACAAAAGCGTAGGTGGTGATGACCTTTGTCCATCATCAGATAATGAAGCTTGGGGATATTTTCTTTTTTATGTTGGTCTTGCACGTATTTGGCATTGTCAGAGACCATGAAGGCCAATCATTAAGTATAATACGTCCTTTGACAAGTATCTGTCAAGACACAAGCAAAAACTGGAGCACCCACAGCAATGCCTTACTAAAAGGATATAAGATCCAACAGTATGTCCCGTATGGACTGATTTAAAGCCCTGTCACTATATTCGGTATCCTACAGACTTAAGACGTGACTTGTGTCTCACATGTAAAGCATCTTCTGACCCAATACTGATGGACCTGCTGCACATCAGCAAGTGAAATGGCATCAGAAGTACTCTGTATAGGGATCTAAACTTCTTCTGCAACATCAACAAAACAATTTAGAGGGACTGTTATATTTTGCAGAGGATACTATTGCTCTGGAATAGACTCTCCATCCACATAAACTAAAGCTTATGCCTGTCCATATTCAAGCACAACTTGATCTATGTATGGGTATTAGAAAACTTACTCCAGAACTGCCCCATGTACTGTACTACTTTTTTTTTAGGTTTTTTATTAAAACAAAAGGTCTTGTAATATGTGACGTAGGTTCAAATGTTGTTGATCAGAATAAACTGTATAAAGGATTAACCTGCCAAATGTTAATAGGTGCATGTATCACAAAAGCTGGAAATAGGCATTTAAAAAGCTGCCATACATAATAGGTGGGAATAATGGCTTCTTACCATAATGGCGACACTTACCAAATTTTCTTGCAATGTGAATAGTCTCATAGGTATAAATAAAAAGGAAAGAATACTTAATTAAGAAATGCAAAGTGCAAAGAGCAATGCTACAGGAGACACATTTGGAAAGAACTGAGCGTGTGACTTTGATAAAGAAAGGATTTTCAGGATGAATATTCTGCAGAATATCAGGGACAAAGGAAATGAGGAGCACTTGCATTTATTGCTAGAGAAGCTCCAGGGGTGATAGAAGAGGAAAAGAAGATAATGGCAGATTTGTGATAGTAAGGGGGTTTTGGCAAGGGATGAAGGAGTACACTGGCATGTGCTTATATTCCACCTAAAAACTGCTATTATGGAGCTTATAATTTTTGGGGAAATAATTAGTTTCTAGAGGGGAATATTATTTATAGGTGCTGAAAAAAAAATGAAAGTATTTGGTTTGAAAGGTGAATTCAGTTGAAGGAACTCTGAGTGAATTTACATTTTATTCCCTGCTGACCCAGTTCAAGTGCAACCTTGATGAGTGGATGGGAAACCACAAATTTGTCCCGGGGTTCCACCTGTGTCCCTCATTGACAAGGGCAACAGGTGCTGACTGAGGATTATTTTTTGGGGGTAAACTCTTGGCTAGGCTTGTAAGGTCCCCAGGGCCATTAGCCTAGTAACCTATGATCCCCAAGGTACAGTAACTGGGATAGAACTGACAGAAATTAGATTTTACAGGAACATGTCCATTTAATAGAGTGTTTTGATGGACATCCAATAGCTATTTCAGATCATGCGCAGATACGTACTAAGATAAAAATGCAGGGTAATGAAGTAAAGATGAGACAGTGGCGCTTCCCCACCTACCTGTTAAAGAGAAGAATTTAAGAAATTGGTAGTGGAAGTTATCACGGAGTTGTTAGAGAAGATAGAAAGTACACCAGAAGTTATAGCTAGTGAGTGGGATAAAATGAAAGTGAAGTTTAAAAATAAGATAGAAATAAAAGAAAGTGAAACCTGGTTAAGAAGTAATAAGAATTATTTAGAGGGGATGACAAAGGTTAAAGTATTGCAAAATAAGAGGAATCTCACAGAACAAGAAGTCACAATTGCACAGTGCTAAAAAGAGAATAAGGGAATACCTGGATAATATGCAGGAGTTTAGAAAGGTTGCTGTTAAGCAATTTTTTTTTTGGATAATAAATCTGAGCACAAAAACATTTGGTATAACGACATAAGCAACAAAAAGTAGAAAAGGTTGTTGCCATATTTAGGGAGCCTGTAATAAGGAAAATAACCAGAGATCATGTAGAGTTATAAGAGATATTTCAGAAATTTAAGAAAATTTGTATAAAGCAGAAAAGTTGAGGAATCAAGAAAAAACACACATGAAAATGTTTATGGAAGACTTAAATATACTAAAGTTAAAGGTAGGTGAGGCTGAACAACTAATACTTAAGATAGGAGGAAATGAGATAGAAAAGGTAATGTATAACCAATCTAAGAAAGTCTCAAGGAAAAGATGGTATTCCTGTGGAAGTTTGGAAGCTAGGAGAGAAGAAAGTGGTAAAGATCTGGAAGATTTTGTTTAACAGTTATTTTAAAAAAAGTGGAGGCACCAACATGCTGGAAAAAAGCTGCGTGGCTGGAATACCTAAAGACAGTAAAGATGCATCTAATCCATCTTCACATAGGCCCATTTCAGTTTTAAACCGTGATTAAAAAGTGTTTGTTTATAATGGCTAAAAGAGTGGCAGCAGTGATGACAAAATTGATAGATAATGGACCCAGTGTGGTTTTGTGTAGGGAAGGCAAACATTTGACAACATTAATAGAACAATGATGATCAAGAGGGAAGAATAAATTAAGAAAATACCCCATGTTACTGGTGGTTCTTAATGCAGAGAAAGCATTTGATAGAGTAAGCTGAGATTTTATGAGTAGGTCAGTGGAAGCATTTGCATTTCCTGTTACAACAGTATAGTTAATTAGAAAGCTATATGAGGGATCGGAGGCAAAAATCAAAATGACAGGGTTCTTCTCTAAGTTTGCATCTGAACAGAGGTATCCTCTTTCCCTTTTGTTATTTGTGTTATATTTAGAATTATTCACAAAGAAAATAAGGGACTCAGAAATTCAAGGATATAACTTGTATGGTGTTCAAGAAAAGTTTGCTTTATTTGTAGATGATGATATTTTGTACTGGATGGAACCAGAAAAGGACATCTCAGTGTTGTGGAATATTCTGAGACAGTTCCATTTTTTTGTGATATAACATTGATGAAGATAAACAAAGCTATAGCTACAAACTATGTAACCACACATGAAATGGTCCAGTAATACCCATATTTATGGGTACATGATTAAATTAATTATTTTGGAGTATGTTTTAAAAAGGATTTGTTTATAGCAGCAAGGATACATGGGAAAAGGCTAAACAAAAGGTAATACAAAAACTGAGAAATTAGAAGCTGTTGCCTATGAATATGGATAGCAAGAAACAAGCAGTAACAATGTTTTTAGTCTCTATAGTTTCATACACAGGTCAGGCATATTTTATCAACCAAAGGACCGTAATACAGTCAAAGGATTTTATTTGGGAGGGAAAGAGTCAAGTTGGGATAAGTTGATCTTCTCACTAGAACAATTAGGTTTATGGTTACCTGACTTGAAGGATATTTTAGAGATACACAATTAAGACGCTTAAACCTTACACAAGCAGAAAGCTACAATTCAAAGTAGTTAGGGATGATGATGAAGTGGGGGGGGGGGGTTAATTCTTGAAATAAAGAATAGGATTTTGGAAGTACATCCTTAAGTGGAATAACAGCAGTCATACAGAACATTATATTCATAAAGTAGCAAAAAAGTATACTAAAATATAAGCCAACAAGGGAATGGAGAAAGGAAATTATGCTGATAGGAATGACTGCAATTATGGCTACAGAGAGTAGACAAGAGGTCCTGGAATTTATAGTAGGAAGGTGGCAAAGGAACCAAGGTACTGGGAACACATAATTAGAGAAGGAAAGGTAATAGAATGGGAGGAGGCCAAGAAGACATTTGGATTGCAGTGATTGCCTTCCCTATCAGGTATTGTTATCAGAGCACAGACAGAGAGAATAAGGGATAGAAGGAGAAGCCTAAAGGAAAGATCTGCACTGGTTGAATTTTTAGTTGAATCTACTGTTAAAAAGGGATAATTAGTAGGACATATAAAATATTGCGTGATAACTGTAGAAATCAGAGGAAGTTGGAAAGGATTGGGAAGAGGGATTATATAAGCAATTCACAAAGAAACAATGGGAGGAGGATATATGGATGGCTCCCAAGTATGCAGTAAAGTCTAGAAAGTTTAGATTTTTATACCCCAAGCAGACTACAAAGAATTGTTCCTCAGGTAGATTGCAAATGTAGATGTGATGGGGAAGAAATATGTAATTGTGATCATATTTTGGAGTGTAATTAGTTGGCAGTCTTTCATAATTCCCTCCAGACTACTCTGTTAGAAATACCAGGTGAGCAAATTGGTGTAACTAACAAAATGATTTTTTGTGCTGAGACAGAATTGGAATCGCCTAGATGTAGTAAAGCCTTGCTGAGTTTAATTCTGGTGGCAGTCAAAGTCTAAACCAACTCTGCTAGAAACCATGAATATAGTAACAGAAATAAAACAACTGGAAGGTGGCATCTTTAGAAAACAGGACCAAATTAAATCTAAAAAATGGGAATTGTGGGAACAATACCCGCAGAATAATGTTTTGATGGAGGAATGAGGTTTAAGGGAAGGCAGGAAATGAAATGAGCTATTTAGTATTTGACTGACACATTGTTCAGAAGATTATAAGTTATAATGTTTGCAACTGAAAATGTCAATATGGTATGTTTTCATTTATACAAATATATGATTGCACGTCATAAGTGATAATTCAATAAAGATGCTTCTTGTTTAAAATAAATAGTAGTGCTTATAAAATATTGCACAGTAACTATAGGAATCAATCAGAAGAGGTCATAAAAGATTGGGAAGAGAGATTAGATTTGCAATATAAAAAGAAACAATGGGAGAGTATATGTGTGGCTCCCAAATATGCAACAAAATCTAGAAGAGTTAGGATTTTTGCCTGGAAGTATTTGCATAGATATTTTTATACCCCAAGCAGACTCCAAATATTTTTCTTCTAGTAGACAGCAAATATTGGGGGTGTGATGGGGAAGAAAGAGGCAACTGGAAACATATGATTTGGGAGTGTAATGAGTTGGCAAACTTTAAAAATTCCCAGCAGAGTATTCTGTGTGGAATACTGGGAGAGGCAATGAGTGTAAGTAAGAAAATTGTTTTTTGAGATGGAATACAAGATCTGGATTGCCTAGACATACTAAAGCCTTGTTTTCTTTAATTCTGGTGTCTTCCAAATCACTTGAAGATGGAAATCAGTCTGAACAACTGTATTTGATGTAGTGAGTATTGTAACAGAGATAAAAGAACAGGAAGTGGGATCTTTAGAAAAGGGTAGGAGCAAACTACATAAAAACAAAATGGAAATTGTGGGAATATTACATGCAGAATAATGTTTTGGGGAGGAATGAGATTTAAGAGACGTCAGGAATTGAATACTGTATGATGTTCTTCGTTTCACATTGCTGCAGTCATAACCTGTGGGTAGTCCGCTGTCCTCGGTCGGCCCGAATACCAAAGAGCTAGGCTGGCGTCGGTCATTGTCGCCCAGAGCTGACGTCAGTACGTAGAAGTACTTAAGCACATGACCGACGCCATATCCTCAGTCTTTCTTGCCACGTGGTCCGAAGCAGAAGCAGCGTTTGCAAGTGCCGTTCGGCGTTCTGAAATTTTCTTTTATCGAGTTTCAGACCGAAGACCAAGTTGGGCTAAGTACCCGCTAGAAATTTTTGTCTTTTCTTGCCTCAGTTATCCGGATGTCAGAAAAAGTTAATAATTGTATTTCTTGCGGGAAACAGATACCTCATAGGGATTATCATTCTTTCTGTATTCCTTGCTTGGGGCCTGAGCACGACGTGGTCGGGTGTCGCTTTTGTGCTAGATTTAATAAGCGCACCATTAAACGAAGATTAGACTGTGCCAGGCTTGTTTTTGGTAAACGGTGTAACTATAACATGCTGTCGGATCCTCCGACCCCCGCTACCGCTAAAAAGCGTAAGGATAAATCTTTGAGGTCTAAACCGGATGAGTCCGTTGCGGACGCCGGTTCTTCGGAGCCTCCAGTTGAATCTGTGGATCCTGCCGAGGGTTCGGCTGAATCCCAGAGGGAACCTTTACTTTTGCAGGAGTTGGCCTCTCAGGAGTTAGGCCAGGCTGAGGGTGCTTCTCAGGTGTCTGTAGTTCCGGCTTTACAAAAGGTTATTAGGCCTTCTACTTCAGTGGCTAAAGGCCATGCTAAGGCCAAACCTTGTCCTGTTGGCCCTGGTCATAGTTCTAGCTCTCCAGCCCCTGTTCCTAAAAAGCATATGTTGAAAATGGCAGAAGACTTGATTACTTTAATCAGGGGTTCTATGCCCCCCCCCAGAGAAAGAGGCCTAGGGTGGAGGCAGATTTAGAGGGAATGGATCATTCCTCTGACTACTCTGATTCCTCAGCTGAAGAAATTCAGGATTTCCCTTCCTTTTCAGATTCGGATGCAGAGGACTCCTGTCCGTCTGCTTCTCCTCCAGAGGATTTTTCTTTTTCTGAGACTTTACATTCCATGAGAGGGAGCACTTCAAGTGGGAAGGTCAAGATTTTTCAGATTCTCGGAAAAGGCTTAGGGAATTTTTGTTTCTGCCACAACATAGGCCCTTGGCTATTCCTCCTGTCTTAGATGTTGTTCAGGATGTTTTTTCTGAATCTTCCCTTAATCCTGATTCTTTGCCTCCGGCCCCTGTTAAGCCAGACAGGTATTACAGAGTTCCAGAAGCACATAAGTATTTGTACAAGAGTCCTAGAGCTGATCCGGAAACTATTATTCAAGGTCCGAAGGGTGTTAGGGCTTCTGTGGCTAAGAATCCAGTTCCTTTGGATAAGGATTCTAGGGCGTTAGATAGGTGGGGGGAAAAAGTATACACCTCCTCCACGTTAGCTATGAGGGCTTTGAATTGCCAATTTCATATGCTGAAGTATCAGAATTTTTTGTTAGGCCAATTGAAGTCTAAGGTGGATGCTTTATCTGAGGGTATAGAGTGTAAGGAGCTCCAGGAGTTGGTTCATGCATCAGATCAAGTTGGCAAACATTCTTTGCAGTGTGGTTTCGATGCTCTTCAGGCTTCATCCAGGGTGGCTGCTACAGGTTCAGTTATTCGTAGGCATGCCTGGCTTAAGGATCAAAATTTGTCAGAGCATGTTAAGGCTCGGATTTTGGATGCTCCTCTTCAATCTGAAGTACTTTTTGGCCCTCCTGTGGAATCAGTTTTGAAAAAGATGGAAGATAAGGCTAAGTCTATGCAGACGGTCAAGGATTTTCTGCAGGTGCAGCCCCCTAAGTTTAGTAGGAATTGGCCTGCTAGAGGATGGTCTTATCCTTCTTCGGATTATCAGTCTAAGGGCAGGTCTAGACGTGGTAGAGGCAGGGCTCACGCTCAGGGTTCTTTCAGACCTAGGACTTGGAGTTCTCCTGCACAGTCTTCTGGTGAGGGCAGGGGTCAGCCCTTTCGTAAGCAGACCCAATGACCTGTATCTTCCGCTGCCAGACCCTTCTTTACTGGCAGCTCCTCTAGGAGGAAAGTTGGGACTTTTCAAACAAAACTGGAATTTGGTCACCCAGGACCAATGGGTGTTGGATATAATAAATCAAGGTTACAAGTTTTATTTTCACACTTTTCCTCCTTTCAAAGGCATGCCGGATGTGCCTCCTCAGCAAAGGCTGGAGGCTCAGGAGCAAATTTCTCTGCTTTTACAGATGGAGGCAATTCAGGTGGTCCCTCCGTCAGAAGTAGGCCTAGGATTTTATTCCCGGTGCCAAAGAAAGGAAACACTTGGAGGCCAATTCTGGATTTGTCCATTCTCAATACCTACCTAGACATTCCAAAGTTCAAGATGTTAACATTACAACAACTTCTGCCTATGCTAGGCAAAGATCACTGGATGGTAACCCTGGATCTCAAAGAGGCCTATCTTCACATCCCTATCAGGCCCAGCTGCAGGAGATTCCTGAGATTTCGGGCTGGTACTTCGCATTATCAGTTCTCTGCATTGCCCTTTGGTTTATCTACTGCGCCCAGGGTATTCACAAAAGTTCTGGCTCCTGTGATTGCTTTCTTCAGACAGAGAGGAATACAAATTTACCCTTATCTGGACGATTGCCTGATTCTTGCTCAAAACAAAGACATTTTACTACAACATCTCCAGTATGTAATGGCAGTTTTAAGGTGCCTAGGGTATTCTGTGAACGAAATAAAGTCCAGTCTAGTACCCTCTCAGGACTTGTGCTTTCTGGGTGTGAGACTGAATACAGCTTCTCAGATGGCATTTCTGACCCCGGACAAACAAAGAACTCTTCATCTATACTTCCAGCAGTTATCAATAATGTCCAGGCTGACTGCAAGGACAGTCCTTCAAGCCTTGGGGTTCATGGCATCTTGCATTCTAGTACTTCCCAATGCCAAACTGCATACGAGGAAGCTACAATGGTATCTCAAAAGTGTGTGGACTCAACACTGCCACGGTTTGGACACTGTCATTCGGATTTTACCTTGCATCCAGAAGGAATTCTTGTGGTGGGCTCAGGAATGTCACCTAAACAAGGGACTCTCTGTGACCCGACCAGAGGCGAGTCAGATCCTAACGACGGATGCCTCGGACTTGGCTTGGGGAGCACACTTCAATGGGAAATGGGTACAAGACATGTGGCCTCCCTATCTACTACATTTGCATATCAACATGAAGGAGATGTTAGCAGTCCAATTTGCTTTGATAGCCTTCAAGGACCTGCTTCAGCCGGGACAGGTGTTGATTCAAACAGACAACACAACAGTCATGTGGTACATCAACAAACAGGGGGGAACCCATTCCTACCCTCTTTGCAGGCAAGCAATGATTTTGTGGGAGACTGCTCTGAGTTTACGAATCAATCTTCAAGCACGGTTTCTGCCAGGAGCTCAGAACTCCCTAGCAGATATATTGAGCAGGCAAATTGTGGATCCCCACGAGTGGAAACTGGATCCTCAGGTTTTCAAACAATTGACTGTGGCTTGGGGAACTCCAGTCATAGATCTGTTCGCTTCTCCACTGAATTTTCAACTACCAAAATTTTGCACAAAGATGTTCCACCCAGATGCTTGGAAAGTGGATGCTCTATCTTTCAGTTGGAACAACCTTCACATTTATGCTTTTCCTCCTCTGCCTCTTCTCCCCAAGGTACTCTTGAAAGTCAGGCGGGACAAGCCTTGCATGATTCTAATAGCACCAGATTGGCCACGTCAGCATTGGTATCCCCTGCTGAGGAGTTTAATCCAGGAGCCTCCTTGGCCTCTGCCACGGGTTCCTCATTTGTTGTCCCAGTCAAACAATCATCTTCTCAATGTTCAGGTGCATTCCCTCCATCTGACAGCCTGGTGTATTCTGTGATGGAGCCGGTGGGGTCTCAGCTTCCTCAACAGGTTTTGGATGTCATTTTGGAAGCCAGGCCTAGCACTAGAAAAGTTTATGCTGATAAATGGAAGAGATTTTTCTTTGGAGCACTGCAAAGGGTTTTGATGTTTCAGTGCCTAATTTGAGTTTTGCACTACAGTATCTTACTGAATTACTGGACAAGGGTTTGTCATTCTCTTCTGTGAAGGTTCATGCTGCAGCCATTTCTGCTCACTATGATTGTGACCCTCCTTTATTTTCTCATCCTTTGTTCAAACAATTTCTTAGAGGGGCAAAGAATATAAGACCCCAATGAGCTCCTACTCCTTCCTGGGATCTCAATTTTGTTTTGGAGAAGCTTACTTTACCTCCTTTTGAACCTGCAGCTACGTCTGAACTGAAGTTTTTGTCTTGGAAGACTGCTTTTTTGTTGGCCATTACTTCTGCTAGAAGGGTATCTGAATTGCAGGCACTCATGGCAGTTGAACCCTTTTTGATATTTCATAAGGATAGAGTTTCTTTGCGAACTAACCCTACTTTTATGCCCAAAGTGATTTCTAATGTGGCCTTGAACCAGTCTATTCATTTGCCTACTTTTTATGCTGATCCCCAAAATAAAGGGGAAAAAGTATTGCATTCTTTGGATATCCACAGGCAGTTACGTTACTATTTGAGCAAAACTAAGGAGTTCAGACAGACTCAACAGTTATTTGTTTCTTTTGCTTTGGGTTCACAAGGGAAAGCTGTTTCAAAGCAGACTATTTCAAAGTGGATTGGTCATTGTATTGCTTTTTGTTATTCTCATCATGGGAAGGATGTTCCTGCTGGGATCAGACCTCATTCTACTAGGGCTACTGCCACTTCTACTGCTTTTTTGAGGGGTGTAGCTACTAAGGATATTTTGGAGGCAGCTACTTGGAGTTCAGTACACACTTTTACTAAGCATTACCATCTCCCTCTTTATTCCAAGTCCAGGGCTGGGTTTGCCACTGCAGTTTTACAGGGCATGTTAGCAGCTCGTAATGCTTTGTAGTTTGCCAGCCTCCCTTTTCCTTTGCTTTGGAATTCTACCCACAGGTTATGACTGCAGCAATGTGAGACGAAGAACATAGTACAGTTTTGTACCTACCATAAATGTAGATGTTCGAGGATCCACATTGTTGCAGTCCAATTATCCCTCCCTCCTTCCCCTCTATAGTTTGTGGTTGCTGGGTTTTTTTTTTTGGGATACTCTCTATTTCCACACTGGTGGTTGTTGGGCTTTTACTATTTTAGCTCTGGCCTTTCATTTTTAGGCCTTCTGACATCTGGGGCAAGAAAGACTGAGGATATGGCGTCGGTCATGCGCTTAAGTACTTCTACGTACTGACGTCAGCTCTGGGCGACAATGACCGACGCCAGCCTAGCTCTTTGGTATTCGGGCCGACCGAGGACAGCGGACTACCCACAGGTTATGACTGCAGCAATGTGGATCCTCGAACATCTACATTTATGGTAGGTACAAAACTGTACTTTATATTGCTTAAATTATAGCTTACATAATATATGTGAAATATAATGTTTGTACATGTGAAGTTCTAATAGTTTCTTTACTTTTATATAATTGTAAGTTAACCTATGTCACAAGTAGTAATTCAGTAAAGGTCTTTAAAAAACATGACTCTGAGACTGCAAAAGTATAAAAACAAAAGGCAGTCCTATGGTTTACAAGGGGTAATTCCCCCATACATGGGAGACTTTACCCTTGGCATGCTATATACTAAATATGATCATCTCTGTGGATACACCACCTCAGAGGGGAAATTGCAATTTTCAGTCAAGAATTTCGTTAGTGAACTAGCACCATCACACAGCACATTACTTACCATCTGAAGGAGTGTGTCAGGTCACCAAAGATAATTTTGGTAACCATGAAAGGATTGAAGTACAGTCACTGAAACTTCTTTCATTGACAGTGGATTTTGCCTCTTTCTCCACTGTTGTATGTCATTGGAGTTGGTATATACAAGGTAGGGTGGTGGTGGACATTCCCATATATGGGAGTTGTAGGGGAACTGTGAATATTTATGTTCACCAAAACCTACCTTCAGCGAGTTGACATAAATCCCCGTTTGATTGTCATGACCAGATTTTCTTTGTTCCAATGCTTTCTGCTATTAATGTCCCCCATGTTTTGCTATTGCAGCATCTCTGGCTTGGCTTCTTATGTTAGAGGTATGAATGGCAGTAAAATGTTTGGAAGAAAGAGGGAGAGGGGTGTCATGCCTGAGTATTTTGAAGAGTAAGAAAGCAAGAAGTAGATTTGACTTAGCCTTTACTGGGAACCCCTTGGCCTTTGAAAGAGTAAGGCAATAGTTTAATTTCATGGTGAGTTAGATATGAACTGACATATTTTCATTAAAGTAGGTTTAAAGGGTACTACTGTATTTTTCAGAGTTAGATACAACAAGGGGAGACCATATTTAAGTTGAGCAAGGAAGATGCATTTTCTTATAAAATCCTTTGCTGGTTGTAAGAATAACTGAGATATTTTACTGGCCCAGAATAGTAGATGTTGCTTGTGACTCTCAACTTTTGTGTGCACAAGGACATCTAGTGATTGGTCTTGCCAGATCCCCAAATAGCAAAATTTCAGAAGGATTTTTATCACAGTGAAGAATATGAAAGGATCGGGGGATTTGTGTTATCTTTTAAGGGCTCAGTTAGGTGTTTGATTAGAACATGGTTCAGTGAAAATGTTTTCCTGTCCTTGAAGACAGTTTTGTTAATTGCAATCACTTCTACAACAAGACTCAAAAGGTTCAAGCTGTCCATTAAGTTCCTTTAGCTGTCATTCATTGTGCTGATGCTTGTACATCAAAGCTTGTTTGATTGATCCTGACATACCAGGCAACCAAGTGAAACTAATGTAGTGTTCAGGATTTATAGAAAGCCAATATTTAGTAATTCCTATCTTCATTTTAAAAACGCTCATCCTTTTATTAAAACAAAAAGTTTATTTAAAGAACAATGTATCCAAATTATTAGAATGACATCTACCTTTGAACAAATTCAAAATGAGGTGGACAAGCATAAAATTATGTTCATCGGTCGAGGCTGTACTGCAGACCTCATTAACATGATTAGTAAAAAAGTGGTTGATGAATGGGGGAAAGGTATAAACCCTTGTTGGAGGTAAGATTAATGAGGGAAGTGGTGTTATCAGAACAAAGCTCAAGTTTAGGGTTTGAGAGGGAGCTTTGTTATTCAATGTGAAGGCAGTTTTAAACATGTAAAAAAACATTATTTACAAACATTAAAGTTGTATTAAAGGGGAACCCAGCAGTTTTTGAGGTAGTAAGGAGAGAGATTCATTTTGTTTTTAAAATGGCTCAAAATTTGAAAAAAATTGTGAGAAAGATAATAAAAAATAACCAGCAGAGTAACAATAACCCAGTTGGTAGAAATTGGAGTGCAGAATTGAATAAAGCAAGCCAGTAAGGAAAAAAAACCCACCAAAGGTCCAGTTGCTCTGTACATAGATCCACAAACGAAAAGAAGAGAGCAGCAAAGACCACCACTGAGTATCACCGTTTATTATAAAATAATAAAACAAAATTCAGCGTGAATTTTTCAACAAAATGATGAGCGCTTTTGGGCTGTGCCCTTCATCAGATAAAATACACTTCCCCATCCATTCAATATATTTAAACTAAGGACCAATCACAACTCAATATTGTACCCAGGGGCGGCTCGTGGCATCGGGCTGCCGGACTGCAGCCCCCTCAACATAAAAAATAGAAAGGAAAATAAAAAAAAATATTTTTTAAATTCTCATGATTTGCATGCGCAGTAGTCCCGACTACTGTCTGTCTATGTGCATGCTCAAGGCAGTTCGGCAGTCCCCATAGGGGGGACACAAGGAGACACCTGTGCACTTTTAAAGTGCACAGACTCGCTAGGGTTATGGGTCGCGTCCGGACTGCAAGAGCAGCAGCACGACTCGGAAGGAGCATTGGGATCTCGCGGCTTTCCTTGGGATCTCGCGGGTCTTTGAGTATTGCGCGGGAAGGATGTACGTTAGCTGGATATATTCAGGTAAGTGTATGGTGCTTTTTACCTTTATTTTACAATGTTTATTTGTGTGTGTATGGTGCTTATGCTTTACTGGAGTTTGTGTGTGTATGGTGCTTATGCTTTACTGGAGTTTGTGTGTGTATGGTGCTTATGCTTTACCGGAGAGAGAGAGAGAGTGTGTGTGTGTGTGTGTGTGTGTGTGTGTGTGTGTGTGTGTGTGTGTGTGTGTGTGTGTGTGTGTGTGTGTGTGTGTGTGTGTGAAAATGCCCCAGGTGCTTATGGTGGTGTGGTAGGGAATACCTCAGGCTTGAACCCTGTATGCAGGTGTTAAAGACTTGAGTTCCCTACCCACCACCATTTGTAAAAAAATTGCAGATTTTTGCCTCATATTCGATCTGATCTGTTCCTCATAATATCTGTGGTTTGTAAATGCTGCAATGCTTGATATTTGATGGTGTAGTAGTAGCATTGTTGCCTCACAGCTGCAGGTTTGATTCTTGGCTGGGGTTCCTTCTTTGTGGGGTCTGTATCTTCTCCCTGTGTTTGTGTGGGTTTGCTTTTGTGTCCTCCCATGTTACAAAGACATGTCTGCATTATTTCTTCCTGGGCCTCTGCTGAAAATTGTTTATTTGTTCCAAGTCAGACTGTCCTGATTAAAAAAATGTTAAATAAAATTGACAGGCATTTGAATTTCAGACTTAAGGGTTTCTGAATGTTTAATTCCTTGCATATTTGATGGTGCAGTGGTAGTATTGTTGCCTCACAGCTATAGGTTTTCTGGTTTGATTCTTGGTTGGGGTGGCTTCTGTGTGGAGTCTGCATCTCCTCCATGTGTTTGTGTGGATTTGCTCTGGTGCCCTGCCATTTTACAAAGACGTGTCTGCAGTTTTAATCCCTGCTGAAAATTGGTTTTGTTCTGTCCGCAGTAAAATTGACAGGCATTTGAATTTCAGACTTCAGGTTTCTGAATGTTTAATTCCTTGCATAATTGATGGTGCGGTGGTAGTATTGTTGCCTCACAGCTATAGGTTTTCTGGTGTGATTCTTGGTTGGGGTGGCTTCTGTGTGGAGTCTGCATCTCCTGCCTGTGTTTGTGTGGATTTGCTCTGGTGCCCTGCCATTTTACAAAGATGTGTCTGCAGTTTTAATCCCTGCGTCTCTGCTGAAAATTGTTTTTGTTCTGTCCGCAGTAAAATTGACAGGCATTTGAATTTCAGACTTCAGGTTTCTGAATGTTTAATTCCTTGCATAATTGATGGTGCAGTGATAGTATTGTTGCCTCACAGCTATAGGTTTTCTGGTTTGATTCTTGGTTGGGGTGGCTTCTGTCTGCATCTCCTCCCTGTATTTGTGTGGATTTGCTCTGGTGCCCTGCCATTTTACAAAGACGTGTCTGCAGTATTAATCCCTGCGTCTCTGCTGAAAACTGTTTTTGTTCTGTTAGCAGTAAAATTGACAGGCATTTGAATTTCAGACTTCAGGTTTCTGAATGTTTAATTCCTTGCATAATTGATGGTGCAGTGGTAGTATTGTTGCCTCACAGCTATAGGTTTTCTGGTTTGATTCTTGGTTGGGGTGGCTTCTGTGTGGAGTCTGCATCTCCTCCCTGTGTTTGTGTGGATTTGCTCTGGTGCCCTGCCATTTTACAAAGACGTGTCTGCAGTATTAATCCCTGCGTCTCTGCTGAAAATTGTTTTTGTTCTGTCCGCAGTAAAATTGACCGGCATTTGAATTTCCAACTTCATGTTCTTCAGAATACATAGTAGCACAACCTTTTTTTTTAGCAATTTTCTAAGTTTATAAGATGAATATTTAAAATTTGTCCCTATTTTTGGGACTGTATTCCCCCATTATTGGCTTCGGCCCAGGTTTTTGTGCTAAGGTTGACAGCTATGGCAAGAACTGAATTCACTGAATATGTTTGAGTGCTGTATTCCCTCATTACTGGATTTGTCCAGGTGTTTTGTACTAAGAGGTTGACAGCTATGGTGAGAACTGAATTCACTAAATGATAGCCATTTAAGTTTCAGTCTTCCTCTCTTTACAAAGCAGCTGATGTGGCTAGAGTTTTTTCAGGCTGC